>NW_017306540.1:1395483-1420305 GCF_000935625.1 Nanorana parkeri
CTGTATATAACAACCAGGGGGTCCAGGTCAATTCAAAGCATTTTTTAGTATCTTGGAGGATGCTGTGAAGTTTCTCATGGACCATAATCCACGACATTTTTTTGTTTGACCAAGTGGAATGGAATTGTTGGCGTTTTCCAAGCCCTAGCTATGGTTATTTTGGCTGCCAACAAAAAGAAAGTAATTAATTTATCCAAAGCTTTAGACAGTCCTGGAATCGGGCAATTCAGCAACACATATTGGGGATCTCGTGGGACTCTCACCCCAGTAACCCTAAATATTAGAGCATAAAGCCGGTTCCAAAAAGGTCTCAATTTGGGGCATTCCCACCATATGTGATATATCGTGCCCGAGTGTGCACATCCCCTAAAACAATGAGGAGAAACCTCTGGGTATATTCTCGCTAGTCTGGCAGGAACCATATACCACCTAGATAAAACCTTATAATTAGCTTCTATTAGTGAAATATTAAGTAAACCAGATGACACACGGGAACAACATTGATGCCAGATATCCAGAGGAATAACCTTTTCCAGGTCTTGTTCCCAAGCTAACATATAGGGTAATTTACTTTCAGAGTCTACCAGTAGGGAATAGAGCAGCGAAACTCCCCCCCTCTGGCCCCCGGCTCCAAGACACCACTGTTCGTAGGTTGTTCTAAAGGGAGACATCACGTTAGGTGTTTTCAAAGAACCTAAAAAGTGTAACAATTGTCTGTAGTGAAAGTATTCCGAAGATGGCATGTGCAAGACCTACCGACAGTAGGTCAAAGTAAGTGGCTTGCGACCTTTAAAGAATTGTGCTATGCGGTACAGACCTTTGTCTTGCCACCAATGGAACGCTCCAGGTGATCCACCTGGGTGGAAATTAGGATTGTGGAAGACGGGAGCCAGAGGAGTGTGAGGCGACACCAGCCCACCTCCCCTTCGGAATGAGTCCCATACCATCATAGAACAAGACAAGGTCGGGGCCATAATGGCCGGCCTCTGCCTCAGGGACATCCATTTCAAGGCATCAATTGGTATACCCGAGGCAGAGAGAGATTCCATTAGGATCCAATCTGGTGTGTATCCCTGGTCATACACAGAGGAAAGCTGAGCCACCCGCGCTGCCTTGTAGTATTGCAAGAGATTGGGAACACCCAAACCCCCTGTCCGTTTAGAACGGACTTATGAATATAGGATGGTAGGAAGGAGCTCAATCGATTAGCAAGAATTTTAGTTAGGAGTTTTAAATCATTGTTTATCAAGGAGATCGGTCTATAGTTGGAGATTTCCCCCAGGTCCTTATTGGGTTTAGGGAGAACTGTAAGATAGGCCCTATTTAAATCTGTGTGTAAGGGACTCCCCGGTCTCACTTCATTAAATAATCTCTCCAAGTGAGGCACCAAGACATCCGAAAACTTCTTATAATATAAGGCAGGCAGTCCATCCGGACCCGGAGCTGATGACAATTTTGCCTGCTTGATAGCTTGTTTAATTTCCAGTGCCGAGATGGGTGCTTCCATAATCATGGAATGATCAAATGATAGGGATGGAAGGTGAACCTCACTGAGAAATGATCTCAATGAATCAGATGAAACTGGAGTGTTATCCTGATAGAGTTTAGTGAAAAACAAGTGAAACTCCTAAAGAACCGTTGCTGGATGTAATGAATATGCACCAGAGGTACATCGAATTTTAGGTAATGTGTAAACTCTAGGTTTAGGGGATAGTTTAGTGAGGGTACCAATTTTGTCTTTATGTACATAATATTTGTTATCTGACCATCGAAGACTTTTTTCCGCTTTAGTAGTTAGTAACAAGTTCAATTCTAATCTAGTTTTATCCAGCCTCACCTCTTAAAGGAAGTGTTTGAATTACACTGACCATCATTCAACCCAGAAAAGTGTTATCTGAGGATCGGATCTCCTGCAGGCAATAGTGCCAAAAACTGTTTTTTTTATTTTTACAAGTGCTGACCTGTGGATTTTTAATGTTGGATTTTAACTGGAGCCATACTTTTATTTTAATTTTATTTTTTATGACCTATGTGAGGTTCAGGCCAAATTTTAAGATATATGTTTGTACTACATGACTACAAAATTATTATTTTTTCAGCTGAATTCATAGACTTTTACATTGATTTATATGAGAAACCAGTTAAAGTGTCCCCTTAGTATACATTTACTTATAGTACCAGTGACAATATATAAGTCAAAGTCTTTGCTAGATAAACTATAACTGCACATATTTAAATTCAATGTTGTCATTTTGTAAACATAAACATTGGGCTCATAGCAATTATGCTTACTTTGGTATGAGTTAGGTAGGACTTTAGTATTCATTAACTATATTACTTGATATCAGCATTGAATATATCATGGATAATTACAATATCCAAGTCTTTGAGCTGGCCCAGAATTTAATATATAAGACAGAACTTTAAACCTGCCAAACTGTTTTGTGCATAGGTAATTTTATTAACTTGTACAGTTTTTATTTATTCTACAACATTTTTGCATAGGGGTGCATATTTATAAAATCTTTACCAATTGTCATATTTGCTGCACATTCACAGTTAACATGATTTCTGCTCTTGTTCAGAGTACAAAAGTGAGCCTGATATGCTAATGCATATGTGTGTACTGATGAGCATGGATAAGCATAATTCATATTTATAGATTTTCACATTTGTACCTGAGTTCAGGTGCACAGGCTATAGAGAATATTTGCAGGATATAATGAAGTCAATTGTTAGGATCCAGAGCGCCTCCAGGTGGCGCTGGAGCTGAGCCCTGCAGTTCCTGGGCTCACCTGCAGGATTCTCCAGGCAGCCAGGGGCTGCTAGGTGCCAGACCACCACTGGGTGGTGCTGGTACCTACAGCTCCAGTGCTCACCTGTGGGTGTCTCCCAGCTGCCAGGAATCAGCCCATTAGATGTTGCTCCTGGGAGGGTATTTAAACCCTCCCTGCAGTCTGGACCTTGGCTCAGGATTCCGTTGCCTTCCCCTGTTGTCTGAGTCCTCTGGCCTGAACCCTGAGACCCTGATAACTGTATGCTATCTTGTACCCTGGGCCCTGTTTCCTGTGTTGTTACACCCGTTGTATGTTCTTGGTGTTGGGGGTTACATTATTGGTTTATGCCTGTTGTGGATTGTTTCTGTTAGCTTGCTAAGTTTATTAAAATATTTATATATACCATACTTGCCTGGTCCGTGTGGTCACACGTGTTTGGTCCGCCTGTATGGGTACCTGTGCAGGTGTGGGGTCACCTGTGCCGGTATCCCTGACATACATATGCACATGGTGCAAGTGAAGGAAATGACCAGTAAACATTTTATAAATATGTCTCTAAGTCTGTAATTCACTATTACATGATAAATATTTTTGTTACAGTAACTCTCAGTTATCCAGTATTCAACTAACCAGAACTCTCATCTAACCAGAAAAAAAATCCCTCACTGTTTTGCTGATCTGCAGCATGTATTATCCTGGAAATAATTGTATGTCTAATTGTCTTAAGGCTGTCCATTTGTCTTAATTTGCTTTTGATTACTGCATTTCAATATTAATATGAAGTCAATGCAGAGTTTATGTTATGATATGGTATAGTATGGGGTATGGCATTAGTTCGACCTATTTTTAATAGTAACTCTCAAGCAACCAGAAACTACAATTATCTGGAATCTACCAATCCCCCTGGATGCCGAATAATGGGGAGTTTATTGTAGTTGATTTAATTTTTTTATCTAGCTAGCACAGAATGATTTAAAAGGTACCACAAACCTATAATTATAGATGGAGGGGCTGTTCCTGACTATTGATACTAATAAAAAAATATTGTTATTTTCATCATCATTATCATCATTCAGAACTATCACAGGAATTCTCTTTTCATGCCATTTGGTTATGTCACTTGGTCTTCATTCCACTATGAGGAAAATTTAGATGAGCAAGCTGATGGCTCTTAAAAGTGGTTAATCTGTAGTGCTTTGGAACTGTTTCTCCTAAGGTTGAACACAAGGCAAACATATACAGTATACATATATATATATATATGAGCGAGTTATCTGCCCAAAGGATTTGTATTTCTGTCCATCTAGTTCTGAGATTTACCCAGGTCTACCACACAGCATAGCCCTGTATGGCAAAGCAGAAGACCTGATTTTCTTGTGTTGCAGTTAAGTAACATTTATAGGTCCTGTTCTTCCTCCAGTATGTGTATAGACGGTGAGAAGGCTCGTGAGCTCACCTTTCTCCACCTGTCACAATGTCCCTCTTTAAGCCATGAGTACTGGAACACAAATGACTGGCTCCTTGTGCTGTTTATCCCTCTTCAGGTTTAAGCTCTGGTGTACAGAGGTCTGCAAAAGGCCTATACAAGATCAGATGTGGGTACTTACACTGCTTGCAGTTAAAAAGTGTATTAATTATTACTGAGTTGCATTATGCCTTATATCTGCCTGTGGTTTATCTTCAAAGTTCTTCTATAGTTAAAGAAGACTGTAAAAAAAAACTTGATTTGTAAAAAATATTAATAAATTGCATGCATGGATATATTATACCACACATGCACAAGTCTTTGTGCACATGCCCAGAAGTTCAAACATTATTCAGCATACCAGATTATGTAAACTGGTGCTTAGAATACAGATTACAATAATAAATACTTGTACATTTGCTGGTTTTTTTTACACAACACCATATGGTATAAAGTTTTTTTATATATATATTTTACATTTTTTATTAACTTATTTTCTAAAAATAAATGTTGCTGCAAGGATTTGAAGGTGAGCCGTAAGGAAACAGGAAAAATCACGACATTATTTCAATGTTCAATGTGCAGGGCAAATTAGGACCACACCATATGTATTGAAGATAAGCTAGATAGGTTCATGGATTGTTATCACACATTTTCTCTCACCTATGCAGGCACGCAATCCAATATAACACTCAAGATTTCTCCCTGCTCTTGCTTGCTTTATTTAGTAAATCAGTCTTGACATCTTAATCCTTCACTTCCCAAACTAAGCCTGTCCACTTCTTAATCCTTCAAAGCGAAAAAACATAAGCGCACAATTGATAATTGCACTGGAAAAAACACGGGCTATGAATTATGGTGTGCAGGCTCTCACTAACAGGGAGAGGACCCTGCAAATTCGAATGGTAAACAGAAAAACACAAGAAAGAGCGCTACTACCAGGTAGTAGCGCTCTTTCTTGTGTTTTTCTGTTTACACTTCTTAATCCTTCACTCTCTTATCTAGGCACCCAAATCTTCTACTTCCTTTCAGTGTAATAGAAATTTCTAAATTACATTCTATGAGCCATCTCAGTGGAGAGGACGTCTTAATGTAAAGCTCATCTTCAAGGAAAAATTAAAATAGAAAACTTTTAACACATCACCCCTTTGCCTAATCTATATATTTTCTTGAAAAAAATTGAAAGCCCCAATTATTTACCTAAAACTCCTCTCTTGTGACAGAATGGGTCAAGGTCTTCTTTCTTCTGTTCCATGGTGTGGGAGAGTCTGGTCTGCATTATCAACCTAATCTTCGTGTTGACATGGGTGTTGCCAATTGGCTGTGGGAAGGGCCCATCACAAGATCCTCATGCTTGCAGGTGTGATGTCATGCAAGGGGTGGATACAGGGCTGGTTGGCTGGACCAGTGAAGAGCACTAAGGGAAGCTTCTGACCACTGATTACTGCTACCCATACACTCCAGAAGTCATATGACAGTGAACACAAGTACTTTTATGGGTTTTGAGTGTTTTAAAAAAACAGATTAGCTAAGTACCAAGGGGACTTCTTTGCTCCAAGAGTTGGGCTTTAAACAGTGTGGTAGTTAAAGACTTTACTAGTTTATAAGCAAAGGAAGTTGTTCCTGTGACCAGCATTTGAACAATTTAATGAAACTTCCTCAATCAGAAACACATTTACCCCTTTAACGTAAACATGGGAACCACTTATATATTTAATACATGTTGGCACTATGCGCTACACCAACACAATTAAGCAGCAGATAAGAACACCTGAGGCTCAAACGCAAGTGTAATTTGCACAAAACACTTACTCCTCACCATCACTTCCTAATCGTTTGCGGAGTTTTTCTCTGAATAGTGGCAATCAGAAAATATATGTGATTAAACCAGAAGCTAAGGTGGACATTGAGCATAGGGTGTACAGTAAACTAATAACATACACATTCTTTGTATACACAGGGAACAGTTTTCTCTTATTGATTGCATAAAGCTGTAGACTGATAGGCTTAATATCAGTAAATAAAACTTACTTGTGCATACAAAGAAGCAAAAAACATGTTCCAGTGACTGGATTTAATGTAAATAGCTTTGATACCGTTTATGTTCTGAAAACAATCTTTAAAGTACGCTCCAAATGAAATCAGAGGTAAAAAAACAAAACGCTCAATTTATTTCCTTCTGAAACCATTGTCACTATTTTCTCTATGTATTATCTAGAAGTTTTTATTAGAACTTGATAGCGGCACTCTTTTGCCTGATAGACATAGCACTAGTAGCCTATCACATAAAATTTGGACCCAACAATTCTGCTGAAAAGAAACAGTTAAGCAGATCAAGGTAACCATAATGCCTTATCTCTAAGTAGTAGAGTAATAAACTCATATAGGCAGTCACCTCTATGTGGCCTTTAAAAAGTACTTGTCAGATAACATTTGGTTAAGCTCCACTGTTAAGTTAATGCAGGCACTTTCGGCTGTGTCAGGGATCTGAACACCTCCAGGTGGGCTGGAGCAGATCCTGCAGTCCCAGTGCTCCCCTGCAGGTGTCTCCAGGCAGCCAGTGGCTGTCAGGGACCTGAGCGCCTCCAGATGGCACTGTGACTCTGGAACCAGGTCCTGCACTTCCAGGGCTCACCTGCAGGAGTCAGCAATTAGGCATCATCTGGTGCTGATCTGGGAGGGTATTTAATCCCTCCGTGCAGTGAGGCTGGTGCCACAGTATTGTCACCATTACCTGTATCCTTTGACCTGTTTCCAGTGACCTGTTTCCTGCATCCTGGTGCCTCCTTGTACCCTGACCATTGGTCCGTGGCTCCCCTCGTGTTGCTTGCTCCCCAGGTTCACTTGCCCTGTTACCTTTTGTGTGTGATTTTGTTGTTTTGCATTTGGTTGGCTATTATTAAATGCTTGTGGTTACTTGTTTTCGGTGTGTTGAATAAACTATATGCTTATAAGCATTGTCTGGTGTGGTCACACATTTGGTCCTCCAGTATAGATACCTGTATTTGGTGTGGGGACACCCGTGCACGATATCCTGACAGGCTGTCTGAAAGTGTATTTCCCCACATTGGGAGCCCTGAAACCTGGGGAGCTCTCATATAATTACAAGCAGCTCCAGTATCTGGTCTCAGCCCCTCTGCCATTGTGTGCTACACTATTGGTACATCACTGTGATAACTAACTTTGACATAACTTCAGCTATGACTAAAGCAATTCCAAAATGAAAAATAATTTCTCAAGGGGATAGGCTAAACCTCTTTGTATGTATTGTCTTATAAAAAAGAGTGCATCAGCCTGTGCAAAAGGGCATGGCCCCATAGCTATGGCCTATAAAGCAAAAACAAAATGTGTGACTAATTAAATACAAGACTAATCAAATACAAATATTTGACTATAGAAGACTATTTAAATACAATTAGATGTTCAAAAACAATGAGATTCCCCCTAATGTTTTTAATCATTCTTGTGTGTGAGAGTCCTCCCAACCCTCACTCATGATTACCCTGCTTCCAAGAACCAGCCCCCTCGTTCTCATGTTTGCTGGGAAAACTAGACCAACAGTTTTGAACTGTCTCAGTTTGCCATTCAGGTTCTTTCCTGGGCACCCATTAATGTTCTATTTACTGCAGTAGGTAGCTTAATCACTCCAAAGTGTACAGAGTGTGGAAAGACAAACCCTTGCTTAAATGAATCTATTGAATACATTCTGGATTTGTGATAATTAAATTATTGTATGCAAAAAGCCATGATTAAATTATTGTATGCAAAAAGCCATGATAAGTTAAACAAGAAATGCAAGAAATTATGTAAAAATTGGGTTATTACAGAATGAAAAAAAGTTAATAGAAAACATGACAATATTAATATTCATTTTCTGTGCATCTGTATTCCAGCCGTACATTACGTTACTTTTCAGTCTTTTTTCAAAATTAATATTTGAAAAACATAATTAGAAATTTGATTATGCAATCATCCTGTGCTAATATTCTCCGTTGTTTTAAAATTTCAAACATCCAGTAAGGAAAACTCGTATAGCTTAATGACAATGATGAATATTCATGTTTTTTTAAATTTCTACATTTTGTTCAGCTGTCTTAGTGAAGCAGCAAATTAACTTACCTGTAAGCACACTGGGGCTGTTCCTAGAAAAAAAGCAAGTTCAAGCTCCAAGCAAATTACATAATTTTTTTTAGTATGCTGTGCTTGGCTCTGTAATGTTAAAGAGAACCTGGCACTTGTGAAGTGTAATTTTGCAATATACCTAACCTTTTGTCCCCTTTGCCCATATTCATCTCAGGCAGAGGTATTTCCCTGCCTCTGCTTGATGTTAACATAGTGTAGTCACATCAAGTGTACACATGAACAAGTTGGAACAAGTGAATATCAAGTGATATCCAATTATGTCCCATTCAATTTAACTATTAATCTAACCCTAACACTTACATTTAAAACAAAAACTCAACCCAACACCTAAAGTTAACTATTTATCTGAACTCTAACTTATATCCTTTCATCTTACCTTAAAGCAACTCTGTGACAACCAACAAAAACAGAATAAAGGCTACCTGCAAAGAACAAACTCCTTAGCTCTCCTTCTGCTCATTCTGCCGAACACATAATTGAAGAGAAACTGTTGTGCATTTTTGGGAGTGTTTATCTCCTTGTCCCCTGCTGCACTCAGTGACTCATGCCGCTAACCCTTACATTATTTATGTTTCCTGTAAGACGAAAGCAATCTGCTAAATGTCAATAATTTTATTTACATTTGGCAAATAAGTTTATAATGATATGTTAATCTTCATTAATTATATGTTATCTACTTATATTATGTGCATACATGAGGTTAAACATATTTATCGATTACATACGTAGGTTCTGCTTTGTTGTGCCTTGTTGATCTACTTATCTTTTATCAGGCAGAAAGAAGAAACCAAATATTTTGCACCTGTACAAACATCCAGTAAGGAAAACTCTTCAGCCAAAGACCTTATCATCTGCGCTGTTACATCTTGCATTACCGAAAGGAGTTGTTAAACTATTAATGATGAGGCAACGATACTGAGTCTGATTTACAAAAGGGCTTAATGAATCTTCACACATTAAATGGTGTGACTATTCACCTCAATCATATCATCAAGGGAAAAGCAAATTCCTGATTGGTGAAAAGGAGTTTACTTTTCACATGATTGGATAATTGAAGTGAATATTCACACAATTTAGATTTTCATATTTCTTATTAAATTAACTGTTTTAGGCTCCATTCACATCTTTGCGTCATAATGTTGCAATGTTGTGTGTACTGCAGTGCCATTATTTATTCATGGCACCCCAACTCACCTAGCCATCAACTGTACATTGTATCATACCACATCGTTATACAACCTATTTTCATATATTCATGCTCTGTGGTAAAATGTACCATAAAAAAAGGAGTCAGCTAAGTGGGCTGCTCTACCTCCTCCTACCACAATGCACCCTGTATCACCTGAGTTATATGATTGAGCTTTTTCAACATTTGGAAAAGTTATCCAATTCAGCTTACTTTCCAGTTAAGCTATGTTGTCCTAGATTGTTCACTTCTCCTGCCTTCTCCAAACTCTTCACCCTTTTGTGAATAACCCTGTAAATCTTCTAGTCCATCTAAGACTACTCCCAAAAAGGTTGGCAATACTGCTGTCAAAGGGTGGCTCCAGTGCTCCTTCACAGAGTGCAGCCACTGTACGGCAGTAAGTGTGTTACCGGCCAGTTTACCACTTAAAAATAAAGGGGAAAAAATAGAAAAGAAAATGAAGGCAGCCACCACATTTAAGGTCTGGTAAGTTGCAATATATTACATATTTGCTTTTCTGTTCAGATAGCTACTATCCAAGCGGCTATTGTTTTTTCATACTAACAACTTTGATGTTTTTAAAAAATCCTGCATTTAAATTAATTATTGAGAACATTAGTTAGGAAAAAGCATGTGTATGCAAGGGATGATGGACGCCCGTCATATCAGAATGAGCCACTCTCATTTAATTTTGTGGAGCTACAAGCTTTTCAGAATCTTCAATAGTTTGTGAGTGAATCAAGTGGGGCCTGCTATCAATCTTTGGTGAAACCCCTTAATAAGGATGACCCCCCACTCATTCTCCTAGTACAGCTGTGACTGGTTTTCAGAATTTAATACAAGATTTAGTTCCTTTAAATCATCCAGCAGGAGTAGAGGACTTAGCAATATCTCAATAGAGGAGTATTATTATTATACAGGATTTATATAGCGCCAACAGTTTACACAGCACTTTACAATATAAGGAAGACATTACAATTACAATACAATTCAAGACAAGATGGTAAGGAGGGCCCTGCCCCTGAAAGCTTACAACCTAAAAGGGAATAAGATAAGATAAGTATAAGTAAAAAATAAATCTGCCCAATGGAGTCAAAGACCGCAACTAAAAGTTTACTGTATTTACTCTTTCCAAATCTATGTAAAACAAAAAGAAGTTTTGAATGGAGCTGGGCTTTAAAGCTGAACGTCAATCAAACGGTTAAATGCAAAGATGAAATACATACAGTATATAGGAGCTCTTTTACCTTCTAAAGGATTTGTATTTGTGTCCATTCAGTCCTAAATTTTTCACAGCTATGTCACAATGCCCTGCTTTGTCCTAACCAATAAGTCTCTGCTGCAGTAAGCAAAATTTCACTTGCACTTACAGGTCTTCTCCACACCTTACACTGTGACTGAGTAAAGGAGAAGCAGCACATTCTCCTTGCACTACAGTACATCTCATTGGCTCCTTGCTTGCATAAAATAAAACATAATAAGGTGTTAATGAATACAGAGTTGCATAATTGTGCATATTTTCATATATGCCTAGAATTAAGGTTTAATAAAAGCATGGAACTATTATTTGACTTTAAAGTTTCTACAGTGGTTGGACAAAATTGAGAGGAGTGATGGAAGTAGCTCACCATTGAAGTCTCTTGAGATATAAAGAAGCCATCATGTGATTTACTTACCAGTAAGAATGCAAAACTAAAATTGTTTAGGATGGAGCAAGTCTATACTGTAATTGAAGGTCAGTTATTATGTATCCTTGCTCTGTTCCTTTTTAATTTCTGTGTGACCAGCTATAAATTATTCAGAATAATAACTATAAACATGAAATATTACAAGTCTACTGCAAAGGAAAAATAACACCGCATGGCACATTCAATACATGTATTTTTTATGGTATAATGACATTTTCCAGTCAATCTTTTTATTGCTTTATTTAGCTTATTGGAAATTATAAATTTCAGTACACCTGCCAACCACAAACAATGCTATCTTTCTTGAAACAAAAGCTTTTTCAGTTAATCTGCATTATGTATTTGTAACGAGCAGAGCACAATGCTTTTCAAATATCAGCTGAGAAAAGAAAAATGTGTTCTGTTCTTTGGTTTTGTTGAATGGCTGAAACAAAACATTGCATTTACCAAAAACAAAGAGGAGAACCAAAAAGCGAAAGTTGTTCCCATGTTTAACTATATCTAGACTAATCAAATTTTCATACAGAAGCACATACATTTGCTCATATGGTCCCCCCCCCCTCTGCTAGTCCTCTAGACCCATCTAAGGAAAGAAGTACAGCGAATAAAGAGTGTTAAAAGTTGTAAAATAAGATTGGGTCCTCCCAGTGTTCACCTTTTCTGTAAGCCTGCCCCAACCTAGCATTGTTACTCAATCATATTCTACGGCATTCCATGTGTCATGTCATAGCATATGAATGAGTAACAGTGCTGGCGCTCCCTCTCTCTCAGGCTCATGAGTGGAATTGGTAGTTTTCACTTTGCCAAAACTTCAGCGACCAGGGACTATTTGCACTAAGTTTTGCCAACCGGCAAAAGCATTGCACTTGTGATCCCATAGCTGCCCAAGTGAGACTTTCCCCACATGAGAAAAATGCCCACAGATCCTTTTGTTTGATCTATTTACACCCTGACACTGCTCATAACCCATGAAGTAGATAAGTGCGCTACCTACCAAGGGACTTCTTCCCTTGATATCCCTTCCATGTACTCCCTCTATAAAAAAAAAAACATTGCAGTCGAAAGGGAAATATATGTGTTTTTTGGTGATTTTGAGGGAACAATGGTCTTAAAATGGTTCTTTTGGTTTATGGAGCAACATTCAAATTTTTGCTGCCAAGCCCTCCAGAATGCCTTTAACCTCAGCTGGCCACATAATTTTTGCAATTTTTCCCATTGTTTTTATTTTCTACTGCTGTTTTGCTAGCGTTGTAAAAGATCCCTCAAACCATATATTTTCTGAAAGCACAGGTCTGGTAGAATAAAAAGATGGTGCTACTAACTGGGAACACATAGTACTATGTGTCCCCAGTTGTTTACAAATATTGGAGTGATCAAGTGATCACTCCAGTGTTTGTGCTGCACACAAACACTGGATCCCCGCTGCCTCAGCCCACATAGGCGGGAGAGAGCACTGGGGATCTGAGGAGAAATAGTTCCCAGCCTGGAGCGGCTCCAGGTGGGAAGGAGTCCCCTAGCAGCTGGGTATCCCTTCTGGGTCCCCTTGCAACCACTTGCAGCTGTCTAGTTCAGTAAGCCTTACATTGGTGGCTTTTACTGTTCTGCTATAAGCTCATGGTTGATAAAGCTACCATGAGCTTATAGCAGAACAGTAAAAGAAATCAACATAAGGCTTACTGAGCTGGCCAGCTGTAAACGGTTGTGTTCTGCTGTCCGCCTGAATGTCGGTGGCAGTGAAAGGTTTAATACTATCCCGGACTGGTTTTTGTCCTAAAGCAACTGACCCTAACAGTAACAGTAACCCTATTCTTAACCCGTTTATAAACAAAGCAATTTGATAGTTAGGTTATAACTGTCCTGGCAATCACATGACTTTGTTTATCAACAAAGCCATTCCATCACCATGTCACCTGATCACTATAAATTAGCGGTTGATAAAATCACAATAGCGGCATCATGATCATGTAGCTTTGTTTTTAAACAAAGCTATGTCACCCACCAGAAGGATCTTACAACTAGGAGTATTGCCAGCTCCTACCTTTAAAGATGAACTCTTCATTTTTTTATCTACTTTGCATGAAGTGTTGAATGACAAAATTAGAAGGTCATTTTCAACAACACCATTTGCAAAACCTGAAAAAAATCTCTGTTCATCTCTAGCAGAAAATAGAGATAGATTTCAATAAATTATAAAAACAGTGGTAAAAATAAATGTTTTGATGTCTGAATTAATTTGTAACTAAATTTTAAAATATTTACCAAGAATTTGCTTTTAAAAACAAGTATATTCATGCCCTAGAGCGACAACTTGCAGACTACAGCTGTTCTGTATGTTAGCAATGCATTTTGTAGATTTGCTGTGCACCGTTCTCTCGTCATTTTGATTGGAATACATTTCTCAGCTTCTCTGGAAAGAATTATCATTAGTTACACTTATGAAAAAAGCACATGCTCTTAACATGCCAATATTGTCAATAATTTAAAAGCGTCCATCTTTTCTGATCCTGGAAATGTAAAAAAACTATGACTATTTTATGCATATAATACCAGAACAATTTGTTCTGGAGATCTTGATTTATATTACCCTCAATACATCATCTAATTAAATGTACATCTGTCACTATTAGTGATGGAGATAGACAAGGTTTTTTATTTTCATTTTAAGAGTTTAAGCTTTCATATGAAAGAGAGCTAATATAATAAAAACAAGAAAGGTTGTATAGCACTCTTGTAAATGAACCTGTCCCCATAATACAGTAACGGAAGTAATCAATGGCTTTAATAGCATTTAACATCCCTATGTTTTATCAATAGTATCTACCAGAGTGCTCAATGTATACCATGCCAGTGAGCATTTTCAATTGCTGCTAATACTTCATTAAACACTAGAAAAGAAACATCTATTGTTCTTTAAAGGGTTACAAAGTTACATAGTTACATAGTATTTGAGGTTGAATAAAGATACAGGTCATCAAGTTCAACCTTTGTGCATCCGTGTGTGTTTGTGCGTGCATGTGCATGTATACAAGTCCCTGTGTGGTCTAGTTTTTAAGAGGACCTGTATCCCTGTAAGTTATGGTCTCTAGGGTAGGTATTGTAACAACCAGACCCCACAGGTCTTATTTTAGGTGGAGGATCACAGCTGCAGAAGTATGAGGAGGGGGTGCAATCCTACACCACAGTGAATTTACAGTCTTATGGTAATGAGTTAGGCAACAATTACTTAGCATGAAAAATAGATGAGGTTTTATTGTAGGGAGCAGTCCTTTTAGATTAGTGGGGTGAAGGATGACAACAATCAATGGGAGCAATCAAGTTATCCCTATGCACAGTTCTATCAATATGCAAGCATTTGGAAATCACAGTCTGTGGTATGCTTACTGCTATTTTAGTTGATAGGAATGATAAGGAGAATGTTGGTGCCCTCCGGTGGATCTTTAGAGTAACTGCAGTCCAGATTGTAATAGTCCTTGCTGAAGCTGGGGATGAAGGAGGTAGTGGAGACCGAATTGCAGGGAAGTCAAAGCAGGATGTGCTGGTGGTTTTGGAGGGGCTCTGTCCGGCCCAATAAGAGGAAGAGGTTCGGTGCTGGGATACAGGAACTTGCCTGGCGTCTTCACACTTGCTCGAACGTCAGGCAAGTGTAACATTCAGCCTTAACTAGGGAGTGGGGGAGGAGTCCTGGAACGAGGAACAGGTGAGTGATCGAGTGCACCTGTTACAGGTATCTAAATGATTTTTGAATGATTCAATACTCTCCGCAGATACCACTTCTTGTGGAAGAGAGTTCCAAAAAGTGACCACTCTAACTGAAAATAAGCCCATACGCCCTTTGTGGTTAAATTTTTCCTCCAACACTTTTAGTTGGTGCCCTCTAGTCTTTTTTAAGGAGTTTACTGTAAAAAGTGTATTGCTGATGTTGCTATCACCATTAAACAATTTGTATATCAAAATCATGTCCTCTCGTAATCACCTCACTTCCAGCATGAAAAAGTTTAACTTTAGCAACCTTGTCTCATAGCTTTGGTCCTCCAGCCCCTTAATTAGTTGTGTGTCTCTTCTCTGGACTGACTTAAGCTCAAGGACATCCTTTCTATGGATTGATGGCCAAAACTGAACTGCATACTCAAGATGAGGCCGAACAAGTGATCTATAAAGTGGCAAAATGATTGCTTTCTCTCTAGAGTACAGTCTAGTTGAAACAGATATTTTAGCTTTTGGCTGATGCTGGAAAGTTACACTGACTTTATTAATATCAATTATGAATTCTACCACTTGTTATGGCCAATATGAGACGTTTTCTGCTCCCCTTGGGGATGGGGGAGGGACACACCAGGAACAACCCACTAGTGGCCGCCAGAAGAAAACTAGGGGGGTGGATACAAGACCAGTCACCCTGCACAAAGAGAGAATAATTTTAATGTTACCCCGGATCCCTCCGTGGATTCTACGAATCCCCGTAGGACTCCTTCGACCTCCTTTAGCCGCCTTCTTCACCAAGAGGGGCTTTATGATGTATGGCGCTGCTTACACGCATCCGAGAGAGACTACACCTGCTATTCTCCACCTCATAATTCCTATTCTAGAATCGATTTGTTTCTAGTCGAGAGGGATCTCCTCCAGGGAGTGTCGGCCTCTGCAATACATCAGATATCATGGTCGGACCATGCCCCTATCTCCCTGGCTCTACCTTTAGGCCGGAATAGGGATGCCTACGTGTGGCGTAACAACACTACCCTGCTTAGGTCACCCCAGCAGGCGGCACTCCTTAGGGAACATCTCTCTGAATACTTTAAGATTAATGTAAATTCGGTGGAAGACCCTTTTTGCGTATGGAATGCTCACAAGGCGTACATCAGGGGCTTGCTGATGAAAATGGGGGCCTTACACAAGAAGCACCTCGCCCACCTGCTCTCACAGCTGGAGCAGACAGAGGAGGCTAATAAACGATCCCCTAATATTCAATATGCCACTCAGTTGCGCACACTGAGGGAGGACCTTAGGATTCACCTGTTAGACCAATATGATAGGGCCTCCTGTGCCCTGAAAGCATCTTTCTACTCGCAGGGCAGCAGAGCTGGCAAACTGCTTGCCCAGCGAGTGAAAGAACAACACTCAAAATCACGTATCCCGTTCTTACTTCACCCCACTGATGGCCATAAATTGAGACACCCACAACACATTGCAGATTCGTTTAGCGCATACTACAGCCAATTGTACAACCTCAAAGAGGATACCAATATCTCCCATCCTAACGATGCAGACATTGATCTATTCTTCCAACCTCTAGCATTTCCCACCCTGTCACCCTCCCAACGCCTAATGCTAAATGCCCCCTTTACCACCGAGGAAATTTTACAGGCCATCAAATCTCTACCTATGCACAAATCCCCGGGGCCGGACGGCTACTCTGGGGAATACTACAAACAATTTGGGGATATACTGGGCCCACACTTGTTGCGGGTGTTTGAGCGGGCCTCGACCTCTGCTTCTTTCCCGCCGGAAATGTTGAAAGCTTTGATAGTCACATTGCCAAAACCGGGGAAAGATCCAAATGTGCCTCAGAACTTTCGTCCCATATCCCTTTTAAATGTGGATGTCAAACTGTATGCAAAAATGCTGGCAATACGCATGATGGACGTACTCCCTTCCCTAATACATCCGGATCAGTCGGGCTTTATAAAAGGCCGGGGTGCTCCGGATGCCACCCGCAGAGTTATTAATCTAATTCATAACGTAGAACGTTCCAAGACGCCTTCTCTGCTCCTAACTTTGGATGCGGAGAAGGCGTTCGATAGAATTAATTGGCACTATCTGTCCCGCGTGCTACAAAAATTTGGATTCCCGGGCTGGATCCTGGCGGCAATTTTGGCACTGTACTCCACCCGCGCTGCCCAGGTTTACACATCAGGAGCCCTGTCCGTTCCATTTACTATTTCAAATGGGATGCGACAGGGATGCCCCTTATCCCCCCTCATTTTTGACCTACTGATAGAACCCTTAGTCATGAGGGTTAGATCCCACCCTGACATCACGGGCATCATTCTAAACGACACCTCTCATGTGATTAGCCTGTTCGCAGACAAATTAAAAAAAGGTAAATGCACTCACGAATGCATGAGGGAACACATGGAGAGGAAGAAAAGTGTATAGAACTGCTGGAAGAGAGACCAGTCATCGTCAAGGGAAATGCAGGTAACTGGAGTCCTTAGCCTGATGCCAGATGTAGTGTGTAAAGGTGCTAATCAGTGGTGTGCAGATGTAAGCCTTAGTATGTAGCAGACAGGAGAAGAAGACAGCAAGTCCTTTCTGTCAGAGGTGTCAGCTTCCATATAACCAGACAGGAGGTGTAAAAGCTCTCCATACTCGCTCCGTTGACTGCCCAAGACTGCTGTTGCCGGAGCACCGCCTGATCAGCCTGCTTTCTTTTACAGATGTTCACCAACTTGGCTTCTTATCAGAGTTTAGCAGGGAGTGCTTTTATACCTCCTGTCCAATTCTTTTCAGTTCTGGCAGGTCTCTTCTCCTGCATTCACAGATCAGCCCACCTGATGCAGATGCTTTTTTGAACTTTCTGTATCCCAATACTGTGCATATTGCGCTTGTTGATATTTTTGGTTTATAGAAATACAAGCCTGCTTATTGCTATTCAGTTATATCCAATATGTAACTACAGTGCCAAAAAGAACAGCGGCAGCAGCATCTTAAAATAATTTCTATTGTGGCATTATTGTTTCCTAGAGCTGGATATGGGATAGTATGCAACTAAGCAGATCTTTCATAAATCCAACACTCCCTTTGTTTTGTATCTGCACCTGCCCCATCCACAGTCAAGCTGAATGACATGAACTAGTTCTGTGTCTTTTCCCGCACTGACCCTTGTGTCATTATGGCTAACACATCACGGTCACTCTGCAGGCTGAGGAAAGTGAGCTGGGAGCTGCCACAGGAAGCTGTTAAACCAGTGACAGCAATGATGTTTCGCTTTTCTGAAGAGAAGAAGGGAGCCAAAAGGATATAAATGACAGCATGTCAATGAAAACATAACAGTTCTGTGTTTATTTTTCTAATTCCAATTCATTTTTCCCTTCAAACACCAACAAGGAGAAATAGTGACACCTGAGCTACAATATTAAAGATATTGGGTTCCTAAATATAGTATATAATGAACACTTGCTGGTTCGCTCTGTCACCTTAAAGTGACACTATACTCAGGCTAAATCTTAAAAATGCCATCAAGTAGTTCTCCAAGATCGTTCCCGTGATTGATGGACAGCAATCTCAATACAAATAAGTAAACTAAAAATTAGGTTATAGTCCATGACGGAAGTGAGCTTGGAGTGGTGGTTACTTTACAACACACACAGGGACCATGGGGAACAAAGGTAGCCACCCTGTAGAAGGAAGGAGAGTGTCAGCACCAATTCAGAGATGATTTGAGGATCTACAGCCGAGTGATACACAAATAAGATACATTTTTGTTAATAGTTAAGGCACCTAAATGCATTTTTTTAAGATTTAACTCCTGAGCTTAGTTTCACTTTAACTGTCGTCATCCAAAACATAAAATGCTGCACAAACGTCACCTTTGAAACCTTTTCTGTTTTACTAGAAATCTTGTGTCTCTTTTGTGTTCTCGTGTATGTTCATGCCAAGAAGATAAAGAAAATGTGCTGCGGATATGCCATTTTACTGTTCATATGTTGTCAGTTTTGAGTTAGGAATTTGCATTCACTGTTTAGGTTTATTCATTGCCCTTTTTATGATGACAAACAGACAGGCTGACTCAGAGAAGCTACATACAGTAGATTAAGCCAGCCACCAATGTGTTTCATCTTCTGGCAAGATGAGGAAGAGCTAAGCAACTTTCTTCACCACTTAAGACAAGTGGAGACAAATGAAGATCTGACATTATAGACTTGACATTAAGGAGCCAAGACATTGAGTGCTCTGAAAACAAAGATGTATGTATCTAGGACAAGTGTGTAGGGAGTCAGGTTTGCAGCGCCTATCACATTTTTACTTAAAGCCCTCCAGGTTAAGATATAGCCAAAACATGAGATTCTTTCATAGAAGCCTAAATCAAGGTAATTTGAACTGGGTAGTACTAAATCTTGGGTGGTCCTGCATATAATTAAATTAGATTCTGATTTCTGTTAGATTTTTAAGAACTATGGCCAGCCTATGACCATTCACTTATTTACATAACAAACAATAAATAAACTTTAATGGTAGCAATCATTGCCATTTGTAGCTGCCAGCACTGTGGGATAACTCATCCTTAAAATTTGTAGGTGAAACTTTTCTGTTCATTATCACCTTATCTTGGTATCTGGTGTCTGCCATCTCTCAGCAGTGAGATGGCAGACAAACAGCCTTCTAATCTCCAATGCAGACTTTCTGGGTTCCATGGAACCTGAGATTTCCTCCTAAAGTTCTTAGGAGTCCCTTGATCAATGATCAATGGCAAACTGATATCCCACCTGCGCTGACCACAAATGCCAGGGGGTCATTTTTATGACCCCAGTGAATTCATGTGCAGACCCGGTTGGGAATTTTTTTTAACCATAATGTACTTTATGGTTTTTGAACTTTGGCCAAAAGGATTTGAAGGGCCAATGAGAGGGAAATGGTTTGAATGAGCCAGCTACCTCACTATAAAAGGGGAGCACAGGGCAGAGATACTGTAAGTAAAGCTGCTGTATGGAAAGGGAATGCTGATAAACTGAATATGGAGAAAGTAAGGTACAATTAAAAACAACAGATAGACAGTTGTCGCCTCCTAACATAAAGTGTTGCTTTGTGGCAGTATCACTAGTTATTCTTTACATAAAGGCTACTGATTTAAAAGACTTTCTTTGAAATCACATTAACATTTTAAAGCTTATACAGGATTCTAATGATTGGGTTTAGATCCACTTTAATATTTTAGAATAAAGAAACCGTACAGTTTCATTATAATATATAACTTATTTTTATCCCGTGAAGTATCTTCAACTGACAATGGATCTTCTCATCATGTACAGTAAGGTAGTTAATAAAAGAGTGTTGTTTTTCTGATAATGTACAAGTGGCTGTTTCAGATATTAACAATAATGGATAGTGGAGCTATCAATTAACTATGTGAATATATTTGTTGCCATTAAAAAATATAATATTCCTTTTGTAATCCATTAAACAAATAATCTTGACTCCCTAACTAAAGAAATCTTGAAAAAAACAGATGGACCTTTTGTTTTGCAATGCATGTGATTGAGTGGCTGAAAAATGCAGTTATTTGACGTATGAGCATACACCTTTATTAATGTTGCTCTCAACAATTATGAATGGCACTTTAACAATTAACTGCAATGAAATGAAATTACAGAGAAGGTCAGTGTTTTAAAAACATTAATTAACATAAAGTAATAACAAGCATTAGGAATAGGCACACACTCTGTTAAATAATATTAAACAAGGATCTTTTTCTTTCTTTCTGAAGTACATAGGGGGAATGTAAGGTCAAATAACAATAGCTTTTATCTGTTATTATATACTCCACAATGGAAGAAAATAAGAAGAAAATAAGAGTGAAAGCGTTCTGCTGCAATCTGAAAACAAATTATTTCTTGTTCATGTTACAAAACAGTATACATTGCTTTGTAATCAAGACAAAAAAGTTAACCGTAAGGGTGTCCAGACACCAAAGGATTCATCTGCTTGAATCCCATCTCCAGCCACATGTTTTTTTTTCTTAGTTTTAGTTAGAGATGGGGAAGAATTACTTAAACGTTTTTATTGTTTTTTGCGACCCCAGTGGGAAGGGATGATTTTCTATCATTTTTGATCCCTGTGACACCAGAATAACATATAATGGTGGCACAGAGGCATGAAGACAAAGACATTAATAAAACTTGACAACTTTCCATAATTATATAGAAAATAAATATCACTAAAACACTAAAACCTAAGCCTATAACACTTTAAGCCAAAACCCTTGTGTACATTTTTTTAATACCTTTTTACTATCAGAAACTTATAACAATATAAGGACATAAACCGCAATAATACAAAAAAACAAAAAAAAAAACAAAGGGGGGCTATTGGGTCTATTCCCTGTGAATACAACGGATGGTACACATGGCAATGCAATTTACAGTAATAGAGCAATGGACAGGACATACATAGGAAGAGGTACACTCCACTCTCTCAAGCCCATCACATTGCAATTCACTGTAAAGTAGCAGTGACAATATACAGCACTGTATATATCACATATAACTCTGCAGGTAGCACTGTACAGAAATCCCTATCTCTCCCTGCCGGTGTCCATATTCTTTTGTACCGCAAAATAGTACAAGCACGATTTTATGGTGAATTCTGCACATTCTGGCTATAGTGATCCGCGTGTATGTTAAATTTTGTGTGGTTTCATTACGCGCAGTATTCCTTGCGAAAAACTGTGTGCAAAATGCCACTGCTATGTGTGAATGGGGCCTTCAATTGTCTCTCACTAAGAAGAAGGAACTTTTGTTATGCTACTTCTTCTGCATGTACGTCAATAAATAGATGTATTCTACCTGCTGTTGGAGTGCCGGTGTCCATATTCTTTTGTATCACTGAGATTGTGGCCATCCGTCGATTACCGATGCACCCATGTTATTCTGATGGATGAGTGGTCAGGAGTGCAATGGGTACATGGACTTTACTATTTTGCGGGACACGCGGTTTCCTCCCACGCGGCCTCAGCAAAAGTCTGAACAATGCACATTAAAATGCATTTTTTTAAATGTTTAGAGCGGTTCCACGCGTATTCGGACAGCCGAATATGTGCAGAAAACCACTCATGTGTGAATGGAGTTGTAAGACTTTGTATAGGCAAAGAGAAATAGCCAATGCCATTAGTTTTGTGCAGGAGATCAAAATTGCTATTTTACCATAGTTGCTGCCTCTGCATTATGTTCCATAATATGGATACTGTAATGCCAAGGGTCATTTAACTTCCATTCAACTTTGATGGCTCCTCGGGCCAAACCAGCCATCCCTATGCTGGCAAGGTATGCATAGCTTCTGCAACAGTAATTACAATAGGTATCTGAAGTCTACAGGTTTTCTTGTTCACATTAAACACTTCTTAGAAGCTAACATTGCTCTAACAGTAAAAAAATTGTTTGAAATTGAGAACACTTTATAGAAACATATAAGTAATTGTAACTCCATTAAAAGTCATTTGACTTACTGGCAAACACGTGCAGTATCTGGAGTGTGAATTCCCAGTCCTAGTAAAAATCTGGCTCTTTAGGAATCTATATATGACTACTGGGAGCGCAAGTAAAGGTGATAATTGCTAGTCATCTGGCTTCAGAAGGTTAATTAGACCTCTTAATCATTGCTTTCAAGAACAACTTGTGTGCAATAAGGAAGGAGAGATTTAACTGCATTATAATCTAAATTTGCATTTTCTATGTATCCCTAAAAGAGCAATATCAATTATGAAAATGTTTTCCAGCATAGCTTTCTTCATGTGGGGTGGAAACTGTTCGGATCTTTACACGATTCTTTTCTGTTTTGAAAATAAAAAAAAAACAATCCATTTCTCATACTGGAAATTATAATGAATTATCTGAAGCTAATTTTATTAATGGTGCTATTATATTTACGCTACCTGCATAATTATTTTCTTAAGAAGTCTCTATATTTATTATATTAACTTAAAATGTGGTAGCAGCAGGTTAACACCTATTCTCAATTCCATAAGGTTGGTGTTCACAAGTTAAATTTCACCGAGCTTTGCAAATAAGGTGAAGCAAAGTGAAAATTCACCTCTCAAACAATACCCCTTTATGTGCAAGGAAGCCTAAAAAAATAGATTTTTTACTTGCATATGATTGAAACCATCTCAGCTTCACCTCATTTACTAAGCATAACATGCACTACCCCTTTATTAATTAAACCCTACCTTCTTTGTTGTCTTGCAATTCAGTCTCAACCTAGGGCTCCCTCAAAACAAGGGTGATTGAATAGGGCAGCTTGTAATGCTGCAGTTTTAGCAATGAAACTGCAGCATCTTTATCTCATGAAGAGTTGTTCAATTCTGATCTGACTCAACACATTTGAAAGGGGAACACTCTCACCAACACACACACACACATATATATATATTTTTTTTAATGGTTGACTTGCCCTATGGTTGACTATTCCTTATTTAATTTAATGGATTAGATCCAAGGCTGTATTTGTCATAATGACCTAGTGCCTGGGACTGCAGGATAGAGGAGACAGTATCAAGCCTCAAAGTGAACAAATTGTAATAACATTTCTATAATTAGTTTTCTTCTTCTGACATCTCTAGATATTTGTTTTTTAGCAAGAAAATTGATGGAGTAGGGGTGATGTAGCGGGTCAGAGGGCTCTTTATAGTTCTTAAAAAAAAATATTTTGGTCAGTGCTCTGAAAACATAAATTAGAGTGAGTGTTATCTAAAATAGCACATTCTAGCAACAGCTTTTACTATGTACACACAGTGGGGTACCTAGGACGAAAGGTTCCGCACCAGGTACCACCACTTACAGGATGTCCAGATGTGATATGCAGAGTGCCAGCAACGTGCTGAGTACTGGAAGCCTCTCTTCATTGCAGCACCTGACATTGTAAGAAGACTGTCCAGCATCCATTGCAAACATTGTGAGTACTTGTATGTGACAAGTGTATATGTGTGGACAGCACACCCAGTGCCACTGAAATGTCATTGGATTGGTTTGGCAATTACTTTAACCAATCTGACTGATATCTCTTGCTCCCAAGAACCAATTCAGGTTCTCTTCTTAGCTCCAGCTCACTAAAATATACCTGGATCTTTTAAAATATAATTGACTGAACTGGTCAATGATTATGTTAAATTCCTTGGGTATGTAACACCATGGGGTCTATTCACGAAGCTGCCGAAGGATCTAGCCATAGCTTCGGCCGATCCTTCAGCTAGCTTCGGCCCCATGACCCCTTCGGTTCAGTAGAACCGAAGGGGTGCTGTACGGGCTATTCACAATAGCTGGGCGGAGCCAGCAGAAGGTACTGCCAGATCCTTCGGCAGCTTCGTGAATAGACCCCTTAATCTTTTTTCTCTAAAAGCTAAAGCTAAAAGTGGTCACCTGACATACACTGTCACTGTCACTAAGTGCCACACTGAGTGACAGCGACATACTGTGAACATCACTGTCATGAGGGGGTTGAAAAATTATTAACCCCTTGGGATGAAAAACATATCTGCAGCTCAGCTGCAGATTTTCATTGTAAAGGGTTAATTTTTATATATTGTTTAAACCAAATTAACAGCGCTAGTAGGTGAATCAAAAAACATATAATCGTGTTTGTGAACTACAAATCATAAGAAAACCACATAAATGCAAGTGCCGTTAGTCAATAAAAAGCACGGCACTGTACTAGTTCATAAACATGTGTACGATTAGGAGGTGATTTTTAACCAAGTGCTTCTAGGTGTCTCAGTGTATAAAACAAAAAGTGGATCAGTCTATACACATTAAAAAAGTCCACTGAAAAATAAAAATATTTTGAAACTAAAAAAAA
>NW_017306540.1:1421297-1423881 GCF_000935625.1 Nanorana parkeri
GTTAATAAACATGTGTACGATTAGGAGGTGATTTTTAACCAAGTGCTTCTAGGTGTCTCAGTGTATAAAAATAAAGTGGATCAGTCTATACACATTAAAAAAGTCCTTCACTTTTTTACACCTTCATGTGCATTAATACCATTAGGTGACAAATCATATACGTGAAAAAATTCAGGTGGGTAAACAAAAATACAAACGAAAATAATTGTGAATGACAATTAATTGTGCTGACAAAAAATGTATATAAACAAATAAAGTCTCTGTAATATACAGCTCCGCTTCAAAGCCAAATAGCAGAGTCTTCCAATGTTCGGTAGAGTAGTGCTTTCCTGGGGTTTGTATTAAGATCAATACATCCCCCTAATAGAGTGCGTACTCACCCCAAACTTTTGGCTGTAACAGACAGCCCCAAATGCTTCGTCTGATGGGACACCGTTACTGCGGCGTCTTTCGTATCTCGTTCTTTACCATCAGTCCTCAGTGTAAAGTGCATGCAAAGAAAAATTCTTTCATCAGGTAATAGTTCCAGAAATAGTTTATTTAAAATTTCTTTAAAATTCAAAAATCACATTCGGCCGGTCCAAAAACAAACGTCTTTGGGATGGTAGACCTGCCCCTACATGTTTCGTCACCAGCGACGTCCTCAGGGGTATTGCAGCTTTTATATAAATGTCAGTATAAAAATATATTTAAATATATCATTTTTTATTTGTTACATTTATTTTTATTTGTTACATTTATTTTTAATTTTATTGCACTATAAACTTTTAACATTTTTATTTTATTTATTTAATTATATCAAGCAGTCATTGTGAATTAATCTCACTATTACTGCTTAATAAATTAATCAATTCATTTTTGGTCATTATTAGGCTGCTTCAAACTTAATAACAGGCAGTAATAGCCTTAGTGACACTGATCCTGCAGCATTTCAGGATCAGATGTCACTAAAGGTTTTCTGATCGTTCCAACAATGACAATTATGTCATCATTTGGTCTCTGTGCTTCCCTATCCAATGCAGGCAGATCATGGCTGGTGGGAGGAGGTGTACATAATTACCAGAAAACATCACTGAGCCCAGTGGGCTGACTCTTAGGGGAATTATACAAATATCAAAATGTCTTGATGAGCAAATGTCAGCCTGAAGTAGTGGCAGTGTAAGAAGTAGCCTCAGTGATTAAAAGAACTGAAATTCAATGAGTGAAAAAGGTGAACACTGATAGTCAGGCTGGTTTGGAAAGAGCTAGATAATGCTGGATGTTATCCAGCCATGATATGAGGCTGGCTCTATCTGAATTACTGCAGGTTCTAAAGAGAAGCCCACAGTATGCAGTACAATCAGGCTAAGCATTTTCAGTACAGGAGAGGAGCCTGCACAACTGTGGAAGACTGAAGTCAAAGAAGAACTCCAGGAAAAAATTGTATGAACCCTTGCAGTGGCGCTACAACCACACTGCAAGGGTTAAATGCTCATTTCTGTCTAGGTGCTAAAAAAATGCCTCTCCCTTTCTGCTGCAGCGGTCTAGGCATTCTGGTGCAATCATGCTCTATACACTGTGCATAGACTGTGTATAGATATGAGGATGCTGAGGAGCAGTCCATCTGGAGGAGCGAGGAGGAGACAGTGATCACAGAAGCAGGGCACCAGTTTGGTCTAGTGAATAGAACTTTTTTTTTTTTTAATAACATGTAACCTGGGGTTCTTCTTTAAGGCTAGAGCTGATCTTTAAATTAAATATACCCATAGGGACTTCCGGTTCCGGCGCCTGATGTAGCGGTTGCAGAGAACAGAGCTCCTGCGCGGCCAGGGCTATATTTGATATAAAACCATACCCAGCAAGACGCAAACTCCCTGAAAACTTCCGAGGTATAACCTCCCCGCTTGCCGGGTAACATAGATAAGTTTTGGTGAAGCGTCGCTCTACACCCCGTGGCAAGGCCACCCCTAATCGAGGCAAACGGCCGCTAACCTCCAAAATGGCCGATGCCTCTAAGAGACAGCACACCAGCGCTTCCTCCGACGAGGATATGCCTACACTATCCGAACATGGCCTGATAGCGGCAGAAGTGGCGAAACTGCTGAAACCTACCATCCAGGATGTGGTACACAAAGCAGTCTCTAAAGGCATACAATCCTTGCGCCATGACCTTCTGAACCAGGCCCAGAGAATCTCGGAGGCGGAACACCGTATCGTGCTACTGGAAGAGGCAACCGAATCCTCCTCCTCACAAATCAATTCCACTCACCGTCACATCCAACATCTCTGGGACCGCGTCGAGGACCGGTCCCGACGTAATTACCTGCGGATCATTGGCCTCCCGGAATCGTATCATCCCTCTATGCTGCCGACTATATGCGCACACAACATAACGGATCTGCTGGGCCTTGCCGCCCCCTGCAAGGTCGAGCGTGCACACCGGGTGGGCCCTGTGACTCTCAACCGCAAAACGCCTCGACGGGTCATCGTGCGCTTCCTTGATTACAATGACCGACTACAGTGGCGTAACCAGAGTTATGGGCGTCTGGGGCAGAACATTTTTTTTTCGCCCCCCCCCCCCACCTCACACAAACCACCACCACAA
>NW_017306540.1:1424044-1439154 GCF_000935625.1 Nanorana parkeri
CTATGCGCACGCAGTGGCCTCGGAGGAGCGAGCGGCCGCCCGATGACAGCCGGGTGATCGTGTCAGAGAGAGGGAGCTAGGGGCTTCGTTTAGCGGGGGTCGTGATGGCGCCCCCCTCAGTCCTGCGCCCGGGGCAAGTGCCCCCCGCCCCCCCGGTTGTTACACCACTGACTGACTAGCCGTCCTTCAAGCCTTCAGAACCATAAAAGACCTCCACCTAGATGACAAACGCCTTCTCATCTTCACAGATTATTCGGCCGAGGTCACAAAGAAGCGTAAGGCCTTTGGCAAAGCTTGCTCTCTTCTCTACCACCGGGAGATCCGCTTTACTCTAGCCTACCCAGCAACCCTCTGCTTTCAATCTACTGACGGAACCAAACGTTCCTTTCAAGACCCTGCTGAAGCACTCGCCTTTCTGGACCACATGGTGAACAGATCGTTGGCCGCTGCAGGATCCGGCTCTCCTAGGCCTATGCGTCCAGTCACCCCAGCGAGAACAGCCGCGATCCGCCTTCCGATGACCCCTACGGATTCCCCCTGATCCCAACTCCATATGATAATCTCTACTGGAGGCCTCCAGCGCACATTCACTTACCTCTTTGTTTGCTGCACGCAGTCGCGGTCTGGTTCCCGGCATAAAGGAGCCATAGGCCGTCAGCTGCAAACCGGCTCCCCGGACTGCCTCATCATTCGGTGATCGAAACGTGGTGACCGTGAGTAACAACGACGTTCCCTGCCCAACGATCACCGATCTAATGCCCCCCTGCCGCCCCTCAGGGGTGACGCACGCTGTTCTGTCACTGAATCTAAGGTGATGATTTAGGTTGTCAGCTTTATTTTCATATGTTATTTTCGTTTTCATCGGTTGGATACATTTTTAGCATATCTTATATACGCCCTTGCTGGGCCCATGCCCCCCGATTGTTATTGTGGTATACCCTGGCCTTGCGGAGCGCCTAAACATGCTCTGCCACGCTCTCTAGGAAGAAAGCGAAGTCATGCACTGACTGTTCAAGATTTTTGTTTTTGTTTGGGTTTTCATTTTTATTTCTATTTTTTTTCTTCTTGCTCTACTTTTTTGAACTGTTAGGCCCTGTTGGCCCTGTTATTCTCAGAAATATGTTCCATGTGCGGACTCTGGGTAATACCCCTGCACCATGAGGGTGGCCCTCCTTACTCTCATTACATATCCCCCTTGTATTGTATTCTCAATGCTGGTGTGCACTAATAATGCCTAATGCTTCCCTAATTTCTATAAGCATACCCATGTTCATAACTGTAATCTATGTCACTAGATGTGCCATTTTACTGATAGTAATGTTTACTTTTTCTATGCTTATTAAGCCGCCCCTATGTCTCAAGATATCCGAGTGATCTCCTGGAATGCCAATGGTCTACACTCCCCCGCTAAACGCATGATGGTGCTCCGCCACATTAACAAATTCAAACCAGACATAGTCCTATTGCAGGAGACACACCTCCCTCAGCCTGATGTGGATCGATTGCACAAATTATGGGTGGGAGAGGTTGTGTCCTCCCCAGCGGTGGGAAGAAAATCTGGGGTGGCCATACTATTCCATAAATCTCTTAATTATAACATACTACATACTGACAAGGACTCTGAGGGCCGTAAATTATTAGTTAAAGTCAAAAGCCACAACAAAATATTTTCCTTGTGTAACTTTTACTTCCCGAATTCACCTGGGGCCACATACTTCCAGGAGGTCACCTCATGGATTCTTCGAGACGCCAACCCTCACAAACGCCTGGGTGGCGATTTAAACTCAGTAATGGTTACTAATGAAGACAGATCGGGAGTGATACAGAAACACTCTATCTCAACCCCCACATAGCTCACGAATTTGTCTCAAATGTCAAGGGCATTAAACCTAGTGGATGTCTGGAGGGTTCGCAATCCTCTGGAGAAGGAATATACGCACTTCTCAAACATGCACAAGTCCTTCGCCAGGATAGACTACTTCCTGGCATCGGACACGGTGGACACATTGGTTGGGGATGCGCTCCTATTGCCCATTGCCATATCAGACCACGCAAACACCCGTTACCGGGTGTTTCACATATAGACGATCGGCGGCTCCATAGCCCGCCGATCATCTATATGTGCTCGTTTTTTCGGCACCTCCCCCACCGCCGTTTTTTGCCCCCCCCTGACCCCTCACCTTCAATCCCCGGATCCGCTTCCCCATCTGCGGCCCGGGATCGGGTCGGGAGGGCGTCAGGAGGAAGAGGAAGGGAGATCAGCTCCTTGCTGACCTCCCTCCGGGCTGTGAATGCAGAAGTGATGTGTGTTACATCACTTCCGCATTCACCTGTCAGTCATCTGGCTGCTATAGCCAGAGAAAAGAAGCTAATGAAGCAGATCTCTGCTTCATCAGCTTCTTTTGGGGTCCACAGGTGACATTAGGGTTCCTAGGGACCCCTAATTTCTACATAAAGAGGACATGTCAGTGTGCCTTTGCTATTATATAGGGGGATTGTTATCCCCCTATATAATAGCAATAACAAAAAGTGCAAACAAAATATATATAAATAAAAAAAAATAAAAAAAATTAAAGTCACATATAAAAAAGTAAAATAAAATAAAAGTCACATAATGTCAACTGGTTAAGAAACTAAATCCCAACATCTCTGGATCACTTACTAAAACACCAATGGACACGATTCTCTCTGCTGACACAAACTCCATATGATTTATCTATCCGCACTTACGCCAAGCTGCCCTGTCCCCTCTTTCCAACTCTAACCTTGTAAAATGGGAAAAAGACTTCTAGTGGACGACATTGTTGATAAAATATTGCAGGGATATCGCTCACTTTGCAAAGTAATGCCAAACGAGCAATGGAGGGAAACGCAATTCAAAATTATGCATAGAGCCTACTACACTTTTCAAATCAAATACAAACAATCTCGGTAAGTTCCCTATCTAGACCATTGTCCCAAGTGCAAACTACAAGCCGCCTCCTTATTTAATTGTCCAAGGGAATGCCACCAGATTCAGTCCTTTTGGGACCAGGTTGCAGGCTATATCTCTTCGGTAACTGGACAGAGACTCCGGACGGAGACCCTCATGTTTTTGTTTAATTACCGGGACTCCTCCCTTCATACTTCCAGTGACTTTAGTTGCTCAGCCATGCAATGAGCAAGCATCTCTCTACTGGTGGCTAGGAGATGTATTCTCTGTGAGTGGCTATCACCTCTCCCTCCCACAGTGAAGAGATTTCAGGATGACCTACTACACCTGTTCCACTTGGACAGATTAAACGCTACCTTCAACCTGCAAAACGAGAAAGGGGTCACCGTATTTTACGACAGATGGCTGCCCTATATGACTTACGCCTTCTCATCCTCTGAAAAGGGAAAACCTGATCGCACCCTTTGCATTTTCAACATGTCGCCTACTGGACAACTTGCAGGGGCGTACTTGATCAATAGTTGGATCAGACATAGCGTGAGATCTGTCCACTTGCGCATTTAACCTTAAATTGCTAGAACTACTCCAATACACGCCTACTAGGGCACGGTCTCTATCTCCCTTTCTACTCACAGTGCAGTAAATTACTGTGTGGTTTACTTTGGGCGCGTTACCACTGCACTCAAGCGTTCATCTATAATTGGCACTGCCCAATACCACGAACAGCCTTACTAATATGTGTGTACCTCATTTGGGGTGGGATGAGAGAATGGACTGATGCAAACTTACCAAAGTCTCCTCCATTCTCTCCTTCCCCCTCTCTTGTTCTGATTTAGTGTTTTAGTGATTTATTATTTCACCATTTTGATCTTCCCTGGGGTCACCGCATAATGGAGCTAAGTTTGCGTTTGAGTTAAATATCTTTACTAGGTTTATTATGTCTATTACGTGTATTAAGTCTGTAAAGAGGCTGCTTAATTTGATCCTTTCAATGTACACGGTTCTTCACCTCCCCTTCTAGACCCCGAGGGGTCTACACGTAGCCTTTATGGATACCTTTCCTTTATGATCAAGGTGATCGAATGTGTTGTCCACATCTTAATATTCTGATGCAATGTAACTCTGTACTACTGATGTATTGTATTTTTCTTTTAGAAAATAAAAACTGTTTTATAAAAAAAAAAATATATATATATACCCATAGGCTTTTGCTACTGCAGTTTTAGTTTACAAAGAAACTAGCTCTCATTTAAATAGTGATGCCTGTTATTCTTTTATTACCTGAGATCAGTTTATATATTTAATAACTAACTCGCATGTTATCCATAAAGTTGCTCCTACAATTTGATGTTACTTGTCAGGGAGTAAGCATAGCAAAAAAAAATGAGAAAGGTGTTATAGGATAAACAGTGCCCAAAAAAGAACTCTCTAATACCTATCATTTCAAAAACACCAGAATTCCATCCATACTGCAACAATGAACCCAACATTTGAAAGATCACGTCAAAATAATTATCATCATCCTTTGTCCATGTGATGGTCATCCAGTTCCTTTATTATGCTTTAAATGCCCTTCCACCTTCCCACTGCCTGACCCTTTTTCCTACAATCAATTAAAAAATGTTGTTTCATCACCAAAAAACCCCATATGAAAGTGCTTTGGCCCTGGTCACTGCCTCTTGGGGTGTTTTCATAGCCACAGTGCATCAAGGACCAATTCTACTCAGTTTCACAATGTCATAATTATTCATGTAGATTGCTTTGCAAGAAGAGAACAGTCCAGGGGGTGTCAACAAGCAATACACCACCACACATACTGTAGCCTATATCTAAACATGTCTCATCAATGAATAGGTACCGTCCAGGCTGACCAGAGGCCACCACCACTAATGAGCCACTATGTGGCTCATATGTGCTCAGGAAACACACAGAATAAACTTAAAGGAGAACTATGGGGTCAGTGTTTTTCCCCATAGTTCTCCTTGGGGAAACGGGAGGACACAAACTAGCGTCCTCCCGTCACCCTAAGCTCAGTATACCGCGAGCTACAGCTCGCGGTATACTGAGACGCCGCACCTGGAGCGGATCCCGACTTGGATGACGGGATCCGCCCAGCTGCGTGAGTGACAGCTGGCTCTGCCTATCTAGAGGCAGAGCCAGCTGTACCCGCCCCCTCCCCCGTCCGTTCCGCCAGTCAGCGCTGGCAGATCGGAGCGGGGAGAGGGGAATCCAGCCCCTCCCCCTGTCACGGCAGAGAGCCGTGACAGGATCGAGAAGTGAGGGAACCCGGTATGTTTTCCCTCACCTCCCGATCTACTGAGCCGACCTGTGACAGTCTCATTGTCACAGGTCGGCTTAGAACTATGACGTGAGTGGAAATCACTCATGTCATAGTTCTCCTTTAATTAAGTGGCAGGGTGAACCCAGGCAAGCCCATAGCAGAACCTACAAACAATGTCCATATAAAGGATATGTGCAGGGAGTCTGGGGGGGAAAGTACAAATCTGGGCACATAGATCAGAGTAGGCAGAGAAGTAACTAGTATCCGAAAGTTCAAGAATCCAACAGACTTCTCAGGGGGCTAGCAAGGGCTGGGGGAATGAAGGCAAGTTAGTACACAGGGGGAGAGATTCAGAAATCATTAAGAAACAGGAAATGGTCCAAGCATACGGAGAAGGTTCAGATGATATGTGTGACGGACTGAACCATCACTGGGGCTGTTGGAGGAGCCTGGGGGCTAGCCTCCTTCCTACTGACTATGGACCTAGAACTATGGAGACCCCCTCAGACTTCTTGGGGTTACAAGGAACTATTAACCGTGATTTATGTGGGGAGTTTATATGCTGCATCTTTCCTATTGCCCATTAAAGGTGCAGGGTGTGAATCCAGCAACACAAAAAGGGTTACCTCTGCTCTGAGACTCCCAAAATGAATGTGCTACAGTTTATTTGTCCCTTTGTTCTATTGTGTTGATGATGGGAATAAGATAGCTGACTCTAGGAGTAGCTGACTCCAGGTCTAGATGAGTAGATCACCCTATGATACACTCAGGAGTTAATCCCATCACATGTGTCTCCTCTCTCCCTACCTATTCATTAAGGCATCGGGGGGGGGGGGGGAGGGTGTTTGCAGGCGGTCCATCACAATATGCTCATAGCAAGAGCTGAGTAAACATTTTGTAGAAGGACATAGTATGTAGGTTGACTGAAGTAAAGTGGCTCAGGGGAACAAAACATTTCACAATAGAAAGAGTCAAGCAACAAGAATCCTAATGGACAGTACACCATGGAAGTAACAATACGGCCTGTCCAGCAGATTCAAGAGGCAGGTCTTACCCAGAGATTGTAAAAGCCTTCCAAAGGAAAGGTGGAGAGGTCAGCCATTTCAGGGTTTTCCTTAAAGGTCTTTGATTGTAGACAATGCTTGAAAACTGTTGGTGGCCAAGGTAGGCGTCCTGGAGCAAGGAGATGCAGCATGCGGTTTGCAATGCAGAAATGGTAGATAGTAGCTCAAGGCCTACATTCAGGAACCATTTCCGAAGCTTGGAGGGTGAGGAGGCCTGTAGTTGATAATCTTCAAAGGTAATTAATAACTTGAACAGGAAACCCCAGTGATACCTAATATTACGGGATTGTAGGATCATTAGGAACAGATGTAGACTCCTGCGCTTCAGTACTGCTGATGGCACCAAGTCAGCGAATACTCAAATAGTGTGATTCTGAAATGTGAGGTTTTGCTTTTCATGGGCTGCATGCAGGAGATGCTTTTTAGAATGATAAATGAGGAACTTAATGACCACATCTTGGGGGGGGGGGGGGTACGGACCATTAGGCTGCCTTCAGGTGAGGGCCCGATGGATGCGATAGAATTCTAATCTGTCCAAGGGTAGGACCGGGGCTAACTCTTGAAAAAAGACTGTCAGGGTGTCATGCAAATCTGTCACTGACTCCAGGAGAACTTGGGCTCTCACACAGTGTCCCTTATCCTTCATTTTGTTGGTAAGCATGTTGAGTTTGGTTCAAGACTCTCCACCTCCTTCTCATGACCCTCCAACACAGTCAACAGTTTATCGGAGGCCGTGGCAATTTCCTCAAATATGATAGAATGAAATTTGTGAAAGAGAGATTCATCTGCGAGTATACAGGAGTACTGACAGAGGCTGCCATCCATGGATGCAAAATCAGCTGTAGAAAGCTGTGTGGTCTTATCTGCGTCAGGAGGATCTGGGGCCATCTTAGTTAAGAAGGCCTTGGATCTGGTTTTTTGACGTTGCTTCATTTTAAGTGACCTGCACATAGCCTAGTCATCGGGGGAAGTGTTGCTGCTAAAGAGAAGGCAAAATATGTATGATAGCAGCAGCTGTGGAGCACACTACATGAGGGATACTGCCTTGGTCATCTGCTCCCCTAAATGCTAAGTCTGAAACTTAAAGTGACATTAAAGTCAGAATTTTTTTTGCCCCTTCCAAATCCTGCTGTAGGGACTTACCTTAAATGATGCCTCGTGATTCCATCATCTTCTTTACTGTCCTTTTCAGCTGTCCCTCCAGCGCTGGTGCGGTGATCCAGCGCTGACTCCTCTGTGCTCCTCTCCTCTGACGGAGTCTGTGTGGGTGCACGCTGCTCCATAGACTTACCTTGTGTCTCTCCTCATCTCCCGGCCGAACATCTGAAGTGCACATGCGCCCGTCCCAAGATCCTTTGCGGCTGCCCAAGACTCGTCAGATGTTTAGATAGGAGCGTACGGCGAAGACACAGGTAAGTTTAAACCCTTTTTAAAAGTTTTTAAAAAATTGTTTTTGCATATATTTTCTGCTTGCTAGCAGCAGATATATCCAAAAACCGCTGAGAGTTTAATAACCCATTTAAATGGTGTTTGCTCAGTCAGTCAGCTCTAGAAATTAGGAATCTTTTTACCATCTAGTTCCATTCTAGTGTGGAATCACCTTTCTACAATGCGAATTTGAAGCAACATTATCATGCGCTGTTAGCATGATGTATGGCCACATACGTAGGTGAGCCTTTCCAATGTGGGTTTGTTGCCTTTTCTAGACAGTTACATTTAGATACATTGCTTTTATTTCTCTTTAGAGTCCAACATGATATCATGTTTGCCTTTGCTGTGCATTTATTGTAGTGATATTTCTTTAATCTATGTAAAGAAATCTGTGTCTTGTATTCAATTTTCAGATTTCCTACATATACAGAAAGAATAAAAATCAGCTAGAACAGAGCAAGAGTATATTTTCCATTTCATCTTCTGCATGCATTCATGCTTTTAACATGCACATTAACGATTCATACTAAAAGTTTTAATAAAACATAATTTTAATGGATTCTTCATGTGAATGCAATGGATTATTAATTACCACATGACCTATTTAGTGTGCGATCGCCATAATCCAGGCTGAATTTGTTAATTGTGCTAAGTACTCTGGAAAACTACTTCAGAATGCAATTTCTTTCCAGCTATAATAACTCGGATAAGTATTCTTATAAAATATCTTAACCCCTTTTAATATATTCTGAGAAATTAAGAATGTTTAAAGGTGAAGTCCAGTTTTTTGAAAAAAAAAACAAAAAACATAATAAATGCACACTTCTTTATGAAAGAAAAAACATGTGCATTTGTTATTTTATTGCATTGGGCCCAGTAAAGCACTGCAACTGATCAGTGGATAGTGGATGCAATGCTCTGGCTCTTGCAGATTCTTCCTCCTGTTCATGTCCGTGTGAACAGAAGAAGAATGAATGGTTGTAACCACACTTGTATTCTATTGAGAGCTACAGGTCCCTCTGTCATGGTGGCTAATGGAAATTGTATTTTCTCGATTCCCAGGTCCTGTCCAAAGGTCTGTAAATGGTCTGTGACGGCCACGCCCACACAGCCACTCTGGATTAAAAAAAGAGCAGCAACCTGTGGGGAGAAGAACCCCACAGTTCAGGTACATGGGGGGGCAAGGGGGGGGGGGTATGAGGGGGTGAGGGGTTGCAATGTTACCTGAATATGGGTGTAACATGAAACATGTATCTTCCAAAAAAATTCAACTTCTACCTATTTTTTTCCTTTTGCTTTGGCCCACTGAAATGCATTTTTAAGACATAACTCCTGAGTTTAGTGTCACTGTGAGGACTGTTTTCAGAAAGTAGTGATTAGTGAATCATACTTTGAATGGCCTATGATTGTTAGAGAGACCCCATTCACAGTAATAGGTGTAGACTCCTCTAGGAACTAGTTCTAGGCAGATCAGCTGATTGTTTAAAATACCTGCACGCTCTAATAAACTTTCCTGATTGTGATCCGGAGACGGCACCCGGTGCCGCCCACTCCCGCAGCGTCGCGCTGCTCCTTCCCCTTTTGTGCTGGCTGTCAGTTCAAACGGCGGGGTTCTGAATTGCTCGGCATCCTATTGATGTTATGGACACTGAGCAACAACCCCCTTGAGTCCACACCGCTCTCCATCCTGATCACCAGCAGGGATTCCCTACCATCCAGGGGAACCAATGCTGGGTAACCCTCCTACATCTGGGCTCCTGCTAGGCATCGCTCTCTACTCCTGTGAACCAACATATGCTGCAAAGGACTGGTTGGACTTCTGATCCCATCTGCCATACACAAACAGCAAGTACTATACAATATCTGATTGTGTTATCCTGAGGATTGTTAGGACTACTGATCCCATCTGCCATACACAACCCGCAAGTACCATACAACAACTGATTGTGTTATCCTGTGGATTGTTTGGACTACTGATCCCATCTGCCATACACAACCCGCACAATATCTAATTGTGTTATCCTGAGGATTATTTGAACTACAGATTCCATCTGTCATACACAATCCGCAATTACCTTATAACAACTGATTGCGTCACATGTAGTTACACCACTTATGTTTGTATTCGCATGACCACTGTATGGTCGTATTATGGGGTCTTATTAACCGACCGTTCTATACACATGCATGCATAAAGTTTGTGAGAGTAATTATCCAACCGAATATCGCTTAGTTACCAATTTATGATAAAACAGTTGTTCTCATTTACACACTGCCGTATGATGTAATGCACCGATAAAAAAGTGCAGGATTGTTATTTCTTAATTTGTGTTATATTCACAGTGTATGATGTGAAACAGATCCTGTATTCTGACTACGATTGTTGTATTAGAGATTTATCCCTTGCTGAGACCTCTATGCCTGGCCTGTATAAGCAGATATAATCACTGCAGGCAATCCTTATCAGATAGCTGAACTCACCAAATAAATTTCATCCACAAAGTGCTTTATTGCATGCAGACAACAGGATACAGCAGATGAATGAATAGATGGTAGTTAAAGGTCAAGGATGATAATGTTTCCAAGCTAGCATTTACATGTGGTCCTGCTATAGGCAGACATGACACTAAATGGCTACTGTAGAAGAAGGGCGGTACATTACACACAAGGGGAGGGAATTCAGAAAAAACATGACGCAATAACCAAAATGCCCACAAGATGGCAGTGTAATAATCAGCTATACTAGCACCAAAGATAATGGCTTAACGTGATATTAAAGTAAAATGTTTTTCCCTCCCCCCAATATTAGTGTAATCACTTACCTTAAATGATGTCTCTTACTCCGATCTTCTTCTTCTTTCCTGTCGTTTTCAGCCTTCTCTCTTGTGCTGCTGTGGATCTCCGATCCAGCCCAGACTCCTTTGTGCTTGCTGGCACTTCCTGTCCCACGGTGTCTGCATATGGGTGCACGCGTCCATATACTTACCTTGTGTCTTTCCTCGTCTCCCGGATACCTTGATTGATAAGAACAGCTCATATTCCAGTTGGCTATAGTTGCAATCTGCAAATCTTGCTATAGCGTTACAGTATGCTTGTCTACAGTATTGACATTTATAAGTAATAACACCAGAAACTGCTCACCCTGGGAATATTGCCTTCAGGAGTAAGGAAGGATTTTTCCCCCTTGTTGACAAAACTGAATCATGCACAATAAGAAGTTTTCTTGCCTACCTCTGGATCAATTATGGGTTATAGTGGACCTTTACCCCTTTTCACTACAAATCACACCAGCATACAGCTCTGCATGCTGATATAAAATCATCTTACATTTATTAGTTAAGAAAACATATCTCTCTGCAAGTGGCCGGAGCCAGCCGTGAGATGAGGGCTGGCTCCGCCCAGCTGTCAGAAGCAGGCTGTCGGCCAGCTTCGGCTTTCAGCGTGGCTCAGTGGAGCCGAGGCATATGCCTTCGGCTCAAATGAGCCACTCGGACAACTTTGGGAGCTTTACGGGCTATAGGGTATAGCCCGTAAAGCAGCCCTTCGGTTCTACTGAACTGAAGGGGTCCTGGGGCCAAAGCTAGCCAAAGGATCAGCTAAAGCTATGGCTAGATCCTTCAGCAGGTTTGTGAATAGACCCCTTAGGAACACCTGTATCTAATATACAGTCCATGTGATCGCAATAATAGCAAAACAGAGTAAAAAAGAGAATATACACTTCAAAATTATGGGTGAACATCATCAAACTCAAACATAATATAGTAAAACCCACAATAACAGTGGGAACACTAACACTGAAATATTATGACAATTGCAAATTGTATAAAACTAGTGACCCACCGATAACTAAGTCCCTTGTGGAATCTAAAATTACAAATAAATACAAGATCAGCAGGGCTTCACATTGCAACAGTTTTCTGAGCGCATCATCAAGCTAGAGTCTTTGCCAACAGGGAGGTCCATGAGGAGATAGATTGATTGAATGAATAGATGAAGGTACACAGGAGCTGCAGGGGCCAGGAACGTTAAACTACCTCTCACAGACTAGCCTAACAGTTATGAGTATGACTAATAAAAAAACATGTAAGCAGACTGTCTCAACTGTAGTTTATCTCCTGTTGTTTGCATAAAGTCAGAGTGGATGTGTCACTGTTCATTCTGTTCAGCATGCTTCGATTTCTCTAAAGAACATGGCCAAAATAAGTGATTTGTATGCAAAACACCTGTTTAATCAGTCTCCGAAGTTTGAAGAAGCCTTTAATCAATTTTGTTTATTTTGCTTACCAACGGGGTGCAAAAGGAACTTTTCTTGTTAATGTAAAGGGAAAGAAAAAAAATTAATTGAACCACTGCATTGTCTAATTAAACAGATGAAAATGTTATTAGTTGTGGAGTCTGTGTAAACAGTGATCATTTACTTGGACAATGCAATTTCAAAAATAACCTTTATAGCTTTTAAAATGTGCTTACCATATAGTTGTGATGGAAACTTTAGGTTTCCATTGTGGTTCTCCTGCTGCATCTATATACTGATCAGTGCAAATGGATTAATGCAGAAAATATAAAGTAATGGCATGGCAGGAAGGGAAATGATTAGACAAATGCCTTCAGCTCGGCTATTCTGCTCGGTACCTCAGTGGTACCGAGCAGAATAGAAAAACTGTTAAAAAAGTAGTAAAAAATAAAATAGAAAACGATTGGGCAGAGCTAGCAGTGACAGCTAGCTCCGCCCAACTGTTTTCTATTGGCCGTCAGAATAAAATTAAAATAAAATCACCACAGGAATGCATAGCTAGATTACTATTGGCTATTTCCCTTTGCAATAGCCAATAGGAAACTAGCTATTGCACCCGCCCACTGCTGCTGTCAATCAGCAGAGGGGACCTGAAGTTCTCCATCAGGTCCCCTCTAGTGATTGACAGCAGCAGAGGGCCGGTGCTATAGCTAGTTTGCTATTGGCTATCGCAAATTGAAATAGCCAATAGGAATCTAGCTAAGCATTCCTATGGTGATTTTTTTTTTTATTCTGACGGCAGCCAACGGCTCCGATGTGAGAAGAAAAAAAAAACAGAGCAGCGAAAGGTTTACTCTCCTCGATCGAGCAGAGTAAACCTTTCTGGGAGAAAGTGTTTCTCTCCCGGGCTATCTAATAGCGGGAGACTCCCGAAGCGTCCGGGAGAGTTGGGCTGTCTTGAGATCAGTGTCCCTGGTTACTTGGTAACCAGGGATGCTGATCTGTCTGTGCAAGTGGCCGGAGCCAGCCATGAGATGACGGCTGGCTCCGCCCAGTAGTCAGTAGCAGGCTGAGGGCCGGCCATTCAGCCAGCTTCGGCTTTCACTTCGGCTCAGTCCTTTAAGGCCTATACAGAAATATTGGGTCTATTTTGGTGTGTAAAAGAAAAGCAGATGAACACATTAACATGTGTTGCATTAAGGTAGCCCTTTCACTGTAATGGGTTGCCAATGCAACAAAAATGGGACCTCCACTAAATTCTAAAAGGTAGCAAGTTGTTAGAGGTGGGTCTGTTTAGTGCATTGTGTTGCTATTTAAAATGAATGGCAACAGAATGCACTGCACCACACCATGGTACAGGCATTTTGGTACATGAAATGCTTGTGGTGTCCATTAAGGAGTTCAACACAACAATATGCAGTCCGTGCAAATCTGACTTGCAACACTTTAATAGTTGTCATCTCACTACTTACATTGTTTATTGACTGTGGTCCTTGAATAAAAAACACATATATGACACATGTATGAATAAAATTAGGAGCGGGATGCGGCTGGGGCTACATTGTGCTCACCACTGCTGAGATAATCAACATTCTGCTAATGCCTATTTTTATGACTCTGTCTCCTGCTGATTTCTCCTGCTGTTTTGATACAAAGCTTATCTTTCAGTCACTTGAAATAATTACTACCAAACAGCTTTAATTTATGGTAATAGACCTCATTACATAGTGTTATTGAGCACCATATACTTTGGGTTTAACCCCTTCGTGACTGACGACGTACAGTGTACGTCGTCAGCATCGGGGCTACATGATTGCCACACATCTCTGTATAATAACGTAACTACTTTGTGCTTGTAAAAATAATTGACAGATTATAAGAAAACATCGTGATTTGTTTAAGGATCCTGTCACACCATATCCAGTGCATTCTGGTGCAGTCCGAGCCCAGAATGGACTGGATTACATAGATCAGATGGGGCCGCATTTTAGGGTGGGAGGGGGCGTGGTGGTGCCATTCATGTCAATGGCACTGCAGGCACGACCCCCCTGCCTGCAGTGCGAACACCCGCAACCGGAATGCGAGGTACAGGAATGTCCTCCATTCCGGTGCAGTGCGGCATTTTTCTGAACACACTGCACCGGAACAGAGAGCATTCCTATACCCTGCTTCCGGTGCAGGCGGGGGGCATGCCTTCAGTGCCATTGACATGAATGGCACTGCCACCCCCCTCCCACCCCAGAACGCTGCCCGGCCTGATCTATGTGATAAAGTATGTTCCGGGCTCGGATCGCGCCGGAACACACTGGATATGGTGTGACAGAGCCCAAAGGCAACGAGGTCTACTGTAGACATGTAATTTTTGTTTTGTTCCAAATGCAGCTTCAGATGAAATTTCAGGAATTCAGACACGCAGATGCATGCGAATGTGCAAATTTCCAATGAGGCTGAATGCAAATGAATCCGAATGTTCTTTTAACAAAATTTCTAATCATCCGAATTTCATTCAAAGTGAATCTAAATCAGACACGTGACTGTTTTCTGGCCAATCAAAAACACCAAATTCCAAAAGATCCGTATAATAAAACGTAACAGCGTTCAAGACCCGAAATTTGAAAGAACAAAAAATCAGACAAAAAATATTTTTTTTGCTGGCTTACATGACTAGTCTACTGGCCAATTGTAATGCCATAGATATAAAGCATAATTCCAGGTAAAATGTTTCTCCTGTTTTGGGTAGAGTGGAGAAGAATCAGAACACTACTCCCGTTTGTAATGCTGGTGGTATGACCACTGAATCAATTTACTTCTACTTCACAGAAAGTGGAGGGAAATCTAAAATGTTATGGTAGTAGAGTGAACATTTCATAAATAAGTAAAGGTGGGGGGGAACCTGTTTTGGTTATAACAGTCAACGATGGGATTTCCCCTTTGTCTGGGAAGATTTCCTCTCACTTTCTGTGGCATCCATGGGAACTCCATCAGAGTTGTCAGCTCAAATAGAAAGTTAATAGATCACTGGACATTTCTGGCATTACAAAAGGGTATGTACTTGTTGATATTATGTTTTGAAAGCATACTATAAACCTAAGCTATTTCACCAGCCCCCTTACATAGCCCTCTCAACACATAGCTCTGTGCCTGTCTCCAAAATGTGTTGCTTTATGT
>NW_017306540.1:1439213-1451961 GCF_000935625.1 Nanorana parkeri
TACCCACCCCTGCTCATTAAAGTCCCATAGACATGATTGGGACATACTTGTATAGCAGAAGCAATGGCCCATTTAAGTCTATGAGACTTTAGTGTGCAAGCAGGGCAGCCTGGCCCAATATATTAACCAGACAGGATGCAGACATCGCTGTCCACAGCCTTAGGAGAAGATGAGCACATGGCTGTGGCAGGGGTGACTCAGATCTCTGTATCGAAGAAGCTAGAACGCGGGGGGCTAGGGAAATGTTCATTCAAACATGTACATGTTTACATGTGCATCACAATTACATTATATGTACATATCAATTTCTGCTTGCTTTCTCTAGTTGCTGGTACCCAAACAAATTCACAGCTGCTAGATACCTGGGTGCTTTTAAAGAGTCACGTACAGGCAAGGCCAGCCAATCAGTGGCTTCACCTTAGCACTTATGTTTTTTTTCTGTCAGCAGCCCATGTCCTTCTCATAAGGCTGTCCTCCTAACGAAAACAGCTACTAGCTAAGTATGGCACAAGTTTTCATTGCAAAGTTGTAAATGGCAGGAAAGTTTAGGGCAAAGGGAGCAAAATTGCTTATTAGGGATGCATTGATAATGTTTTTTTCAGTATCGAGCATGAGTACCAATATTTTTTTTCCGGTACTTGCCGATACCGGATACCGATACTGGAAGTCCCATTAAGGAAGTCAAGCAGCATGTGAAGACTCACCACCAGGTTTCCCGATAAGCAGGAAAGCCGTCTCTATGCTCCCTCATCACCAGGTGACGAATGAGCATGGAGCTGGATTTCTGGCCAATCAGGAAGCCGGGTGCTGTGTAATGACTCATTGCCCAGCTTTCTGATTGGTTGACAAGCTGGCCAATCAGGAATCCAGGCAACAAGTCATTATACATCGGCCAGCTTCCTGATTGGCCAGGAAGCCGGCTCCATGCTCCCTCATCACCAAGTGACGAAAGAGCATAAAGCCGGCTTTCTGGCCAATCAGGAAGACGGAGGGCGGGTAATGACTCACCGTCTGGCTTCCTGATTGGCCAGCTTCCTGACCAATCAGGAAGCTAGGTGGCGAGTCATTACACCAACTGACGATGGAGCATTGAGCTGGTTTCCCAGCCAATCAGGAAGCCGCGCAGCGTGTAATGACTCGCTGCCTGGCTTCCTGATACCGGAAGATCAAATATCTGGCTAGGCATTGGAGCATTTGGGTGAGCACGAGTACACTCCCAAATACTCGGCATCGGCACTGATACAGATACTAGTATCGGTATTGGTGCATCCATATTGCTTATGTTGGTCCACTATAAAGCAACTATATTGCTAAAAAGTGTGAATTAAATATATCCCTGTAAAGAAGCAAGTACATAATTACATCTCCCATTCCCCTCAGCGCTGAAAGCCATTGTGATTATGTGATTACGAGAATTCACTAACTGCTGTTCTCATTAGTTCCATGTTCTTTACTGATGTAGGGGGTTGGCAGAAGAAACCAAGATACTACTGGGCGCTGCAGGGGACCAGAAGGTTGACACTCCTAGAAGTGTAGATTTCTAAAAAAAACCTTTGGGTGGCAATTTCTTATTATCAGAGCAACTTTTGCTGGTACAGGTAGGGAAAAACACTTTTTAGGCAGACAGTGTTTTCATTTGTAAAATCATGCATTTACTACTGGATCCTTGCTTACATTAGAATCTGAAGTATGGGTTGGTGCTGAAAACGAGGAACGGACAGATTGATCATCATTTCCTATGGCCCGAGTCTGCCTCCAGATTCGAATGGGTTCACAATGCTCATGGAGGTCAGGCAGTGTGGCGGACACATGGAATTCTTTACAACAGAGGTACTTGATTGTATTAATCTTTGTTTATAATTGCAGATAATATTTCTGCCTAAGATCATCAGAGTTCAATCTACAAAGCTTTCTGTTTTTTTCTTTCCTTGACAGTTTTATAATGATGTTGGTATAAATCATTTTCACTCTTCCTGTTAATAAATATACACATGCCACCTTTTCATTAAAATAATTGTCTGAAGAACAATTTACACAGATTGCACAATGCCACATCATTACATATACCACCATAAGAATGGAATCTAGAACAATTTCCTAGTGAGGTTCAAGGTTACATTAAAATAAAGGGTTTCATTTTCTTTGTATCAGACATGCTGTGAGTAAGGCTGAAAATAATTAAAATGCGTTCTTCTTGATCATAGAGACAAACCAAACTAGCAATGAGAGCAATACACTAAAACATTATAGCCTGTAATAAGCATACTTTAGCTCTTTTCGGCAACAATCACAATTAAGGGAATTGACATCAGGCAGTGTAGGTAATATATTTAATTCTCATAGCCTTGAGTTTGCCGCAACGTGTAATTGCTAATTGTCTTATTGGGTATTAAGACTATGAAATCTTATTGCCAGCAATGCAATGACTTCATGAAAGTTTACTGAGAGAAAATATATTTTTTATCCTGAATGAATTATATGGTTTTGGCAGTAATACATGGAATTCAAGCAAGCAAAATAGAAGTTCAGTTGTGAAAAGCTAAACTGGCAAATGAAACAAGCAATTCCTAAGTAGGATCCCCATGGTTAGTAAATAAACCCTTTCATTTCAAGTTATCTAAGAATCTGAAGGTAATTACATGTGCATATAGCACCCGGTCCCATTCAAATCCATCCTGCCAATGCCAAACAGTGTGGACAGACACTTTAAACACCCCTGTCTGACCATGCTGCTAGCTAGAAGATGGAGATTTGAGTAAAAGCACTGGTGACCAGCGCTGCCATTCATAAAAGATGACTATGAGCTATCAACAGGGGCTGCGTATTCACAAGCAGTGCCAGCAGATATATCACATAGCCCTGCAGTGCTGAGTGATTTTATTTACGAATCAATGCTGAACACTGCTGGGACCAGTACAGTGTATGACACAGCCCCAACAGCGTTGATCATTCATTCATAAAAGATCATTCAGTGCTGCATATTTATCTATCACTGGACAAATATGGTACACAGGGTCTGTCAAATGTACAGATGGAAATATCCTTTTCTCTTTATCACTGAGTGCTGGGCCTGTGGGACGTGTGGAGAGTGCGTCATCCCACTGATCACCAATACTCTTGTTTTTCTAACATGCATAAGGTTCTGTCCAGAATTGACTTGGTCTTAAGTAATGATAATATGTTGCCATATGTACATATAACTGTTATATTTTTATCCTTTAACGATTCAGCTTAAAATGAATTCTGACAATGACAGAAGCCTGTGGAAATGTAACCCCTACTGGTTATCATTATGTCCAATCAATTGGAGATTCTAGATATGAGAATTCCTCCTGCTTAATAAACAATTCTCCCATTCTTTTGTAGTGTGGGACACCCTCAAGGTCATTCTTAGGGGCGTCTTAATTGTACAGATCACTAGTTAAAACCAATTCAATAGCTTGGGAAACAGCCATCACTGCAGAAGTCTGACAAGCCAAAAATGCTTAATTTACTAACCCAAATCTTACCACTTAAAATGCTTGGCTGGAATGCCAAAAATTGTATAAATCTCTCTATTTATCTGAAGCTGAAAAAAATGCTTTTTCGATGGGCAAGCCTTTTTCGATGGGCAAGCAAGAAACCAAAGGGCACTTATTGGCAACTACAGCTATATAAGCCTATATAAGTCACAAAATCCTCCACCCATGTTAATGCAATTTCAGTGGGTGGAGATTGCACGACTACTGATACCTTTAAAATGCTAGCTTCTTTAAAAAAAATGTATGGGCATTTGTATAGCAGTAGGGTCAACGATGACAGTAGGCATGTACAGTATATTATTTCTTACATTTGGGTTGGCTGCAAACATCTATAAGAAAGTGAGCTTGGAGCCGTGGTTACTTTATAACACACACAGGGACCATGGGGAACAAAAGTAGCCGCCCTCCAGAAAAAAGGACACCGCTCAACGATTGCTCATGTGATGGACTACAATCTAAATACAAATGCGTAAACTAAAAATTAGATTGCAGTCCATCACCATTTGCATAATGCTCCCTTATAAATCACGAGTATGATTTTTAAACTGATAGATACCACTTTTAAGGCCCTTGTATGGAAGTGGAAGTAAGCAAGAATTAAACTGGAGATTTTCCAGCTGCCAAAGAACAGGAGGGTATTGCCACTAGAATATGCCAAATTTTATTTTTTAACCTCTCAACTACAACACATTGTGGGCTGGGTTGCTCTTGACCTTGCTCTTGACCTCCTTAACCTGATAAAGAGGTTGATATCAGTTACAGCCACTCCCCATTGTATTTCTTTGGGAGAGTGGTTTCTTCATGAGTATCCATCGCTTCTTCTAATCCATAAGATGTGGGGAAATGTTATGTTGCATATATTGTATATACTCAATTTATGCAATTGTGGAATAATATTTCCATCCCAGTTTAATTATTGGAATCAGCTATTTCAAACTGTGAAAACCATCTATGCAGTAGCATTATCACTATAAACCCATAATAGGTATCCTTGGCTTTTTTACTGGCACTGTATTAAGTTTATTAAGTTTATTAAGTTTGTGGTACTTCACATTTCTACACATTTATAGACAATTAATAAGTGGATCACACACAACCAAGCGCAGCACACCGGCCCACATAGATTCTGCACAGCCCACCAAAGAGTCTCAGGTGTGCTGTGCAATACCTTTTGGTTGACTCTGCAGGATCTGTAGGGGGCTCAGTTGGGTCTCAGGGGGCTTTGCAGGATCTGTGGTGGGCTTTGCAGAATCCATAGGGGGCTCCTCTGCCTGCAAAGCCCACCACAAACCCTGCAGAGCCCACCTGAGATCCTGCAGAATCTGTGGGGGACTTTGCCGGGTCTCAGGGGGCTTTGCAGCATCTGTGGTGGGCTCTGCAGAATCCATAGGGGGCTCTGCTGCCTTCAAAGCCCACCACAAACCCTGCAGAGCCCACCTGAGACCAGTCGGGTGGGGTACATTTAGTGTGGGGGGGGCGCCGAGTTTTGACTTGCCTAGGGCAGCCCCAAACCAGAATACACCACTGTCTGTGTGTAGATACAGTATATCCTACATGATATCTTGTTGAAGTGTATAGCTGTACATGACAAATGTAAATCACATTATGTCTATCCTTTTTCTGTTTTATTGTTGTTAAACTGTTGTTGTTGAAAAGCTGAGAAAACTGCAAAACCTTTGCATTTTTTCAAATGGGAACTATCTAATTAAAATCTCTCTATCAGCACAGGTTCACTTGTATACAATACCATACAATGTACAGGAAGGGGCACAGGAATGTAACAGAGATTACTCCTTACAGAGCTATTATTCTTTAATGCAAAGAAAAGAAAAACACTGCAAGAAACTAACACAGCAACAATAAAATAAAATGGTTTTATAAGTGAAAAATACTTTTGTGGAATCCCACCTGACCTTAGCTCAGTGCAAAAATAGATTAGCTTGCAGAGTAAGTAAAATCTGATATAGCAAAGTCACTGGCCCTCATTACGGACTCCTAGCATTTATTCATAGTTTCAGTGGTAAAAGGAGATCTGCTTCTTTTCTTGGTGCCTAAATGGGTATTGCAGAACAGCCTCTCCCAATCAAAATGCCTAGGGGTGTAATGTATATGTCCTGAAGTGGGTCATTATGCTCCAAAGGACACACCCTTATTGCCTACTATCCTAAATACATCTATATTTTTATCTGACAGGGTTTCACAATTCCACAACCAACAAATTATTTAGCAGAATTAAATTAGGATTTCTTAGATATCAGACATGAAATATTCCTGGTGTGTGATCCTCTTAAGAAGTCTAATGTATATTAGTAGTCTTCTGGACCTTGTCAAATAGGCAGGTTTGGTGTCTGCCTGATTGATATCTTTTTCTACAATCTTGTAAACACTTTTTATGAAGGCAACTCTATTATAGCAGGAACTTTGGAGATTGTATGAAACTTAAAGAGTAATTTCACGTTTGTTGGGAAAAAAAACAATCCCCTCAGGGTGATCAATGTACATTGCAAGGATTTTAACAAACTTAGCTGCAGTTTCCTACCTGTTTCTGTCTTTTACATCATGTCCTTTCCCTGAATGGGAGGGTCCAGGTACCTTATGATCAGCTGGTGGGCTTCCTTGGTTATAATAGTGAAGTTGCAGCGTCTGCATCCCTTCAGTAGTAATTAACCCTTAGGGATCATCTCACCTAAGATTTCTTTTGCAAGGGATACCAAAGATTTTACTTGTATCTTGACTTTTGGGAAAATCAGTCAGCCAATCACAGAAGCCGAAAGTGACATTTCTGGGGGCGTTCTCTGCATCGATGTGTATGGAATGCCTCACGTTTGCCATATTGCATTGGATTTTTGTGGCAGATTTAGAAAATCAGCGGCTGCAGTTTTAAATGGAAAAGTAATTTTCAATAATAATACATAAGAATAATTACAATTAATTGTGTAACAATTATATATACTGTATTAATTTTTTAAAGATTTTTTTACTTTTTATCTTTTGAAAGTGGAGTTACTCTTTACCTGTAAGTCAGGATAGAATAAAACCCACTAGCATCTTTTGAAGATTCTCTAGTGGGAATTTATGGCATTACTGCATTTTTTCTTAACTGGCCTGTGTTATGTCAAATGTGTCACCTTTTCTGACTGTCTAGTACTGGCATGAGATTGAAATTTGACCATTTTTGCTACCGACTTGTAGTTTCTGGGTAAAATGATCATGGCATAATAACTGATAATCAGCATGGAATGAGGAAGGATCATTCTTGTCAGACCAACCTGCTGACCTTTTACGAAGAGGTACTGTAAGTAGAGATCTGGATGGAGGGAGGCCGGTGGACGTAGTATATCTGGTTTTCTCCAAAGCATTTGATACGGTGCCACATAAACGCTTGTTATACAAGCTAAGGGATATGGGCATAGATGAATTAGTGTGCACATGGATAGAAAACTGGCTAAAGGAACATGTGCAAAGAGTATCGCTAAACGGCACCTTTTCAGATTGGGTTGAGGTCATGAGTGGCGTACCCCAAGGTTCTGTGCTGGGTCCCACCTATTTAATAATGATATAGGGGAGGGAGTGAGTAGCCGTGTCTCAGTGTTTGCTGATGATACGAAAATTGGGAGGGTAATAGACACGGATTTAGATGTTTTAACATTACAGGAGGACCTGGATAAACTCAGCGAGTGGGCAACTGTATGGCAGATGAAGTTCAATGTCGATAAATGCAAGGTAGTGCACTTTGGAGTTAAAAATAGGCAAATCTACTATACACTTATGGGTGTGCCACTAGAGAAGTCGGAAACGGATAAGGATTTGGGGGTCATCATAGACCGCAGACTAAAGAACAGCTCGCAGTGCCAGGCTTTTGTAATCAAAGCAAGCAGAGTCCTGTCTTGCATTAAGAAGGGAATGTATTGCAGGGACAAGTCTATAATTTTGCCACTTTACAGATCACTGGTTCAGCCACATTTGGAGTATGCGGTCCAGTTTTGGTCACCGATACTCAGAAAAGATGTCCTTGAGCTGGAAAAAGTCCAGAGGAGGGCAACCAAACTCATTAAGGGGTTTGAGGACCTGAACAATGAAACAAGGTTGTTAAAATTAAATATGTGCTCGTTGGAGGTTAGAAGATTAAGGGGGGACATGATTTTTCTGTATAAACTGTTCAATGGTGACAGCAACATTGTTAACAAACTGTTTACGGTTAGCTCCGTAACAAAGAACAGAGGGCACCACCAAAAATTGGTGGGAAAAAAATTTCAACACACAGGGCGCAAGGGGTTCTTCACAGTTAGAGCGGTTAAGGTCTGGAACTCGCTGCCACAGGAAGTGATTTCAGCTAAGAGTGTGGAAGCATTCACAAAACTCCTGGACGAGTTCCTGGGAGACCATAATATAGAGGGGTACAGGTACGCCTAAGAACAAGATCACACATGGACTAATACACACGCACACACCTGCTCAAACATAAATGCACACACGCAATAAATAGGTTGGACTTGATGGTCTTATGTCTTTATTCAACCTCAAATACTATGTAACTATGGCATAGTATTCAGAGCAACTCTCCTTTCTCTGCACACAGTTTGAGGTTCATCAGACCTCATTATCAATACAGCCTATGTATTTAGATGCGGTTGTTTCACTGATCCCTGCCTGCTGCAAGTATTCAACTCTTCGGGTGGTTCAAATACCTATTACCCCCTCCTACAGTGGTATGGAATGCTGTGTGTGGTGGACGCAGGTTTTCCACACACCCCCAGAAGTATGGAATACTTGCAACGGCTAGGGAGCAGTAAAGTTGCTGTGCGGCAAAACACAGACTACCAGAAAATTAAGTGTATTGCCTATAATATTTTACAGCAAAGGTATTCTATATATTGTATATTGCCCTGTACTGTCATGGTTAAGTGCCATGTATTGGGTGGAAAGGATAATACATTTAATTTATATCCAGTATTTTAAATGTACCTAATTAAAAAAAACAAGTAAAATTAACTTCACAATACCTTAAAAAGGTTCTTCCATAAAGTAATGACCCAGAAAACAAAAGACACAACAACATTTGCAGTGGTGATGTATTCACACTCACATAGGAAAAATCTCTATTGCTTGATAAATTGCACTATATTTGCTATATACTTTCAAAGCATCCTTGTGCGCTAAGATGACATTGCCTCAGCTAACAGCAGCTGCAGTACATTAGTCTAATGGATTGAAATTATGACTTGCCTTAGGAATAGACGATTACATTCTCAAAACCCAATGTAAACCCTACTGTGAAGAGTCTTGACACTATTAAAAGTGATAAAATGCAAAAGGTTGAAGATTATTTGGAAGCCACATGTAGGCATTATCTTTAAAAGCTCCTGATTGACTGAATATTTTGGAAATTTGAGAAGTTAAATGTGCCACCTTTAATTACCTTTTCTTAAGCCCTAATTTAGGCAATATCCTCCTCTGTAAGGTAACATTATCATTTAATGATATGACAAAATAGAACATTATCCCTGAAACTCATACTCAGATTTTTAATTGGGTTTAAGATGTACAGAAAAAGGCTCACTGGTACAATTTAAGGTGCATTGAAATTCATAGGCATGGGCTAGCTATTCTGGAATATTGGCAGCTCTCAGATGTAGGACATTCATGTTATTTTTACTGTCTGCACAATTTGAAGTGTTTTTAAATAGCTCTGTGCTGCAACTTTTCATCTACCTTTTCCATTGATACGCACAAATCTGACAAAGCATTAGACAGTTGTCTGGTGGTAGCTGAGGGAAAGGTAGGAAAATCTGCCATATTATCCAAAACTTATTTTATTTCAGAATAAAAAAAAATCAGTTCAATATTATAATTCTATACAGAACTATTCCCATCAAATGGCGACAGTTTGCTTTTCCAAAAGTCCAATGTATTATGCATGAACAATCAAATTGCCATTTTGTAGACTTTTGAGCAACACTTGTACTTAACGTAGTATTAAACTTTGAAATTTGTTATAATATTGAATCCAGATCAAACAAAAAACATCGCCCAGCAAAGTGTTTGTTTAGGTTTTTGCCCAAACACCTACAGTCATCATGTTTCCGAAAAGTTCCAACACTCCCAGCTCGGCTTCCCTGAACCTCTTGTCCAGTATAAGATTCCAATGGACAGCACAGTCTAAAGCAGCCATCCATCTACTAGCCTGGTAAAGGGAAAATGAGGAAGGAGAAGGGAGCAGAGAGCAGGGGAGAGCTGTGTCGTGTTGTGCCTGTGTGTTTGTGGAGACACACACAGCTTACTAGCTCACACAAGAGTGGCTCCATAGGGCCCTGCAAGGGAAAGGAGACGCCCTAAAACAGGATATCAGGGCCAGTGCTCAGGGGACCAGCTGATTCAGCAGGAAACTAAAACATTTAAACATAAAGCAGCAGCATCCTTTGTAAGTGATTTAATCAGCTTTAAAACTTTTTGACTTTAATATTAGTTTAATATTTTTTTTAGGGGAAGGGTTAAATAAAAAGAATGTAGGAATAAATCAGCAACACAAATGATCCGTCAGTGCATCAATTCTAAAATGATTGACTACTCAGCTACATTATATGATATTGTATCATACTGCCCCTGACAGAAAGGATACACAGGGGAGTACAAAATTACAAAAATAAAAACCCAGCCCTGTGAACAAATAGCCTCTATATTTACCTTCCCACATGTCAGTGTCTTAAAGCAACGCCACCTTAGAGCTCTCTGGATGCTGAAGGTATTCCACTTCTGAGTGTGTGAATATCTGCTTTTTCAGGTGTACACAGTAATTTCTCCTGCTGGCTACTACATCACTAACGGACATAAGAGCCAGTGGGAGAAACCATTGCATGTGGCAGGGGGAGCAAGTGTTCAACAAGTCGGATGCAGCAGATGGAGAGCAGTGAAGTGATGGTGTTTAATAAACAGGCCACCAGAGAGGTAAATATAGTGCATCTTTTTTTAGAGGACTGGTTGTTATTTTTGCAGTGACCCTGTTAGTCACTTTACTCTTATGCTTGACACTCTTTATTCTGAACTAATGAGAGTTAGCAATCTTGAAAGAACTACAGTATATACATGATAGATAAATGTCTCTTCAAATTAGGCTGAAACTGCGTTATATATCTTTGTGTTATATAGCTTTTTGGCCCAACTTCTGATATCTCTAAATGGCCTCCCCATGCACAATATCATTTCTAGTTGTAAAATATCTATAATTTAGTATACATTTGTCAGCTTTCTATCTAATTTTCTAGAAACACACAAAAAAAAATTCTGCATGACTTTAAGTAAACCGGTCAAAAGGGCTACCACTGCTTAAAGAGTAGAAACATTAGTCTATTAGCCCTTTACCTGCCAATCCAATCCCCTTCAGCACCGCACTCTTCCCTCTCCAACGTTTCCATCTTTGGCTTGGTCCTCTTCCAGGTATTGAGTCTTCAGCCTTTTGATTATCTGGGTCCCGATGATGCACATGCACATGGGAGTTGCTCCATCTCGGCATGCCAAGTCTGTGTGCTGAGCTGCACAGGCAATGGAGTACTTTTCATGTAATGAAGTACTTCTCTACTGACCACCAATCTAAAGAGGCACTATAATGTTTTAGTGTCTATATTTCTTTATAACCATTATTGCTATTGTTTTTATTTCATGATTATTATTGAAAATATTTTCACTGTATAGAGAGGGGGGGTTGTTAAAATTAGGTCAGCTCTGGGTGTCAAATACACCAAGTACACTGCATTTGTTATTCTTTTATATATTTGTTTCTATTATATCCACAATTTACTGATCATATTAATGAACCATGAGGTGTAAATATTATGATTTTAAGAAGGGGTTCCCTGAAAATGATTATAAGGGTTTCTCCTTCGTATACAGGTGGGGAATTACTGGTTTAGATGGATCAGCTGCTAACTTGGACCTATAAAAATGAATCGCTTAAATCATTTAAGAAAACAGTTAAAACACATTCACTTTTCTCTATTTTTGGTTTTAATGACCAGAGATAGCCAGAGATATTAGCCTAATCCACTAATGTGGATCATGAAAGGAGTCCATAAAGGATATTAAAAGTTCACTCACCCCTAATTTTCAGTAATACAGTTGAACAACTTTTCTTTGTTTCTGGTATATCAAGTTTTTTCTTATCTCTAACTTTTTAGACTCCACTGACATTTGCCAACTGTGTACGGACATCTGTGTCAAGGAGTAGTGAAAATAGCTCTGTATCATATTTCCTGCTGGTAGCAGAACAGATCTGATCTACCTAGTACATGAGTGAGGGAGCACACCACAAAGATTCCCAAGTCAAGGTAATGTATAAACCTCACAGGAAATTTCCATATTTTATGTTGTCCATCTACCTATTTTTATAGCACTGTAGTATTTTTCTAAAGAGGTTTTGTATCTGAAGAATAATGTCAAATTACTTAAAGCTGAACTCTAGGCAAACAGCTAATGGAGCTCAGGATGATTCAGATCCAATAAGATCCAATCAGATGCAGTCACTGTTCAGGTATTCAGACAACTGTGGGTGCTGTATGTCTGAATACAATAGCGGGCAGTTAAAATTCCTGTTTAGCATGGATGTCAGAATCTATTAAATTCTCATTCAGTTCACTGGTTGAATTATAAATGTAGGCATATTTAGCTAGCTTTACATGTTTTCTCCTTCCTTCCTTGACTGGCAAGTAAAAGGAAACGCAGCAGACTGATGAGCTCATCTCTTTGTTACTCTTCTCTCTCCTTCTATCAACATGTACCTACTCAGCACATGAGCACTGCAGTACATCTGATTTGAACCCTTTGCTGCTTCTCCCTTTTACACTACTTGCATTAAAAAAATATACTTTATTTTGATTTATAAGTGAATACAGAGCTGTAATAATGTGTGTCTTTTATAAGTGCCTGGAGCTCAGCTTTAAAATATTTTCATAGTGGAGAGATCATTATCTCTGCTAAGTCAAGCCTTATATAATACCTTCTGAAAATCTTTCCAGATTATCTATCCCAGCTGGAGTAAAGCTTGTAGGAAATGAGAGTAAATCAGGATGGGGTAGATTAAGATTGCAGGGGATCATTGGGTAAATTCTTCCTAAATCAATGAGCTTTTTGCAGTAGGACCACAAGAAAAAGTTTGCAAAGAGCATGCTATTCCAAAGGAAATATATATAGATATCTATATAGATATCTCTCTCTCTCTACATATATATATATAT
>NW_017306540.1:1451980-1465707 GCF_000935625.1 Nanorana parkeri
ATTATTTTTAATCTGCAGCTTTTATTAATAATATCTTGTGATCTTTTCATAATAGTCCTTGTGCAATGTATTGTCAATGCTCTGTCTCTGACATCTAGTTGTCCTCTTTCACAGTTAACCTATCACACAGTCTTTCTATGGATATTACACATGGCCAGCTCAATACACATTATGCTGGAATGGTCCACTGCTGTCACCACTGGAAAAACCCACACCAAGAAATGCTATGCAGTCTGGAGCTAACACCATAAAGTGACACTAAACCCAGGAGTTAAACCTTAAACATGCATTCACGTACCTTAACTATTACCAAAAATGTATTGTATTTGTGTATCACTCGGCTGTAGATCCTCAAATCATCTGTGAAGGGTGGCTTCTTCTGCTCCCCACGGTCCCTGTGTGTGTTGTAAAGTAGCTACCATTCTAGGCTTGCTCCTGTGATGGACTACATTCCCAATACAAACTAGCTAACTAAACATGAGATTGTAGTCCATCACAGGAGTGAGCTTGGAGTGGTGGCTACTTCAAAACACACACAGGGACCATGGAAAACAAAAGTAGCCACCCTCAAGAAGGAAGGACAGTGTCAGCACCGATTCAGTGATGATTTAAAGATCTACAGCCCTGTGATGCACAAAAAAATAGCATATTTGTTAATAGTTAAGGTAATTGAATGTATTTTTAAGATTTAACTCTTGAGTTTAGTGTCACTTTAAGAGCCAGTTCACCCATAGGAACTCCCATATTTCTATCATGAAAGGTTTGCTGTAAGTTGAATGTTAATTGTACTTAAGGCTTTCCTGCCATTAAAGAAGTCCATTTTGAGCTTAATTAAAATGGCATGTAACAAACTCTAGCAAGAAAAGCTTTTTTGCTTCTGGACATTGTCTACAAAGTAACAAGTTATTGCCTATCTGATGTTAACAACACTGTTAGCTATAATAACACTGTGTAAACACTGAACAAACCCAAAAGCAATTTATCATCTTTATTTTGGTTTTCTCCTGCAAATACACAATTGCCACACTTAGTCACAAAATGATTTTGAAAAAAAGATACAAAACTCTGATTAAATGTCAAGGAGTTAAGAGGTCTGCCAGAGATGGGTTTAGAAGGCGCCTGTGCCCCTTTTCTCTGCTGAGGGTGAAATGCAGGAATATATTGTGTGATGATATGAACTGAACTTAATGAGCCATTCAAACAACAACTTATAAAACTCTTTATGGCTGCAGGATAGTTCATACAGCGGTGCTGCCCTTGTGGATGAAGAGAATAAATCTTCTTGGATTGTGCAATCAGTATAAAGCAGATTTGTTTTTATTTCCCTTTATACCTTATAAACACAATATCAATGTTTTACATTATTTATCATCTTTATGGCAATTTGTTTACAGAATATGGTTTAATTCATGGAGTTGCTAAGAAAATTAATTTGACATTCTTATGGGTATCTGTTAATCTGCGCACAGCCAATTGTGTTTGCAAGGGTTTATATAATGAGAAAAATAGCTATAGCTAGTCATTGGTATGTTAGATTATTTGCACAGGGGTTGGTACAAATCTTTCTCAATCAAACAAAATTCTAACAGTGAATGTGGTTATTGTTCGGGAAACTCAATTCTTTCCAAAATCAAATGTTAAATCTAAAAGAAAATCAAATGAAATTTCAAACATTCATCAAGTATCGCTAGCATTGTCAAGAGTTCCAACAAGATTTTTTGTATGCACATTCGTTCAAAAATTTACCGGTTTATACCCTACATTACTTTCTTCAAACAAAATGCCCCAATGTGTTTATTTTTACTGCAAATGGACTGCATTGGGAAGTATGACACCATGATAGCCATGACACAAGGGTTGAATTGGAAATCCTAAGCAGATCCATTTATTCTAGAGCTCAAAGCAATCAGACTGGTTAGACAAATATGATGTGAGCCACAATTCTTTGAAATTTGAGAATGCAATTCACTTAGTATTACTAGTTCAACCAAAAAACCCAATGTAGTGGGCTTCATGAAATCATGAGGCAGATGCTACCTATAGCAAGATGACAAAATGATTGGCTGTAAATTTTACCTTTTGGATAACTAAATGTTGCTGCCACCTGGGCACCTAGTTTCACATTCAGGTCCAAAAAGCCATCAGACCACTGTGTCAAAACCACATACTTTAGGGAGACTTATCTTGCAGCTCAAGTCTAAGAACCCCTGGATTTGGAACGGGGGCATGAGGACAAGAGAGGCATGAGTGCCAGTAGCAGCGAAGTCCAAGACAAGACGGGTCAATAACAGTCAAGCAGCAATGTACCAGAACAGCAGACAAGATGTAGACAGGGACAGGCTGGGTCAGCAACTTGCGGGCAGCAAAGTACGGAACAGCAAGCAGGAACTTGGTCGGAAACCAGCTGAGGTTGAGGGAATCCAGAAGAGCAGAAGAATGGTGAGCCAAGGTGGATCAATAACAGGAGTTTAGAATGCAGGGTACAAGATTTAGGTTCAGGGAATAGCTGAATACCAGTCAGCTTTGGAGGCTAGAATGTCATGACTTTATTAGGCTGTTTTGGCGCAAACATTTGCAAATCGCGTGAGACACGCGCACCGATGTGCACAGTCCTGTGCACCATCTTATCAGCCAAACTATGCCATACATAGAATGATGTGTCCATGTGATCAATACACAGACAAATGTTTCCAGGACAATAAGTTATATCTGAACAAAGGATCCTACCCACATCTCTACTGGCACAACTGATCATGTTTTTATTTTATTTAGAAAGTGTGCTTTATAAGTGTCCTGCCTGTGTGCACCGGCATTTTGGATAGGCGGCATTAACCTTCATATGTAATGTACAGTGTTTTTGTATACTTTGTCTTCTTAATTTAAAAAGGTAAAAACTATAGACAAATATAATTGGTAAGTTGCAGTATATTACATTTTTGGTCTTAGACTTAGATAAACATTACTTGCTTTACAGTGAAAAAAGGTAGTAGCTCAAGGTTAAATGTAAACACACAAATAAATGCTCAATGAGGGGCTTTTTCCTGTCACTCCCCCCAGCTACAAATACATTACACCTCTAAGGGGAAGTCTATGAGAACTTCCTCATTCTGCCAGCCTGAGTCTATCTAAGGTCTGGTAAATATTTTAATTGAAGTAGGGGGTTTTCTGGCAAAAGGGGGGTTGCCGGTGGGGGATTTGCAGTGGAAGGAGAGTTTGCCGCAGGAAAGTTTTCTTTGCCGGTTGAAGCTTTGCTGAAAATGGGGAGTTTTGCTGGGGAAGGGGGGTTTTCTGTGGGATAAAGGAGTTTGCTGGGGGAGGGGAATTTTAGTTGGTGGGGGTTTTGCTTGAAGAGAAAGGTGAGGGAGATTTTCTTTATTGGAGGAAGAATTATTACCTGCATAGTGTCACAAACACCTATTCAGTGTCCGCATATTGTCATGAATGCTCACTTTTTGTTACAATTGCCAGTTTGATACTTCCCACACAATTACAATTGCTTGTTTGTTGCCCCCACATAGTCACAATTGCCCATTTTTACCCACATTTTGTCCCATTTATTCATTTTTGCCTGCAGATTGGCACAACTGACTGTTTTCTGCCTAAATATTGTAATGATTGCCTATTTGCTGCCTGCAAATTGTAACACTTCCCTTGTGCTATTGTTTATCTGACAGCAGTACAGTAACTTGTAATTTGTGATGGGAGTAGCTGCATTAAAAGATCATCATTGTAGTGGGTCATTGTATCTGTAGGTTGGTGGGTGTCAATTATCATGATTGATGCTGAATCTACATCATAGAACAACATGATTGACATTGGATTTACATCATGGGACATTTTTATTTTTATATATTTGGAAGGATTGTTTTAATATACCGTAGGACTTTTTCAGTTTTTCATGATGTTTATGTTTTTATTTACTATTTTAATTTTTTTCATAAATGAGTAGCAAGGGACAATATGTACTCCATAATAATTCATGTCGGAGAAAGGCTGGACATCTGAGGACCTTTTAAAGGGGACTTCCAGATACCTATAAGTCATCCAACTCGCCCCCCCCCCACACACACACAGACCCCACATCTTCTTGGGGCATCAGATAAGGCTCTTGTTTGTATCAACCTGGGGGCAGGGTGCTTTGAAAGGTACCTTCCCAATGTTGAGAGCATGTGGCCTGATGTGGTTCAGGAGGAGGGCTACATGTTTGCTGCTCCCCCTTCCCTGCCCAGCCGAGCTACATGCCTGGATCAGATTCTGGTATGGATTTTCAGGGGACTCCATGACATGTTTTCTTAAATGGGCAGTACATGTATATAGAGGATAAGAGGATGTGGGGGTCTTTAGGGGACTTATCAAGTATTAGGGATACTGCCTGGATTTGGGTCAAATTTATGTGCAACCCGAACATCATGCTCATTTATATACATAAGGCCCACTGTCATTGCAGTCTATATTTTTACAAAAACATTCTGTTGGTTTAAAAAAAAAAAAAAAGCAAGAAAGTATGTTAAAAAGTACCTTCAATGATGCAAACAAAATCATTAAGCAGAACATTTGAGTTTTAACACCAGTTACCGTTAGAATTTGTTATCCAACTTTTATAGTTTTCTGTGCTGTGGACCTACATGCAGATTTAGCTCAGCACAAAAAAAAGTTATTTAGGATCTAGAGAAAGATGAGTTAAATGTAAATTTTGATATTTGCAGGGCAATAATCTTATATTTTCCTTTAGCGGAACCAGGTGGTGGCTGATTACCATAGCAAACAGATGGAAGCCCCCAGTAGAGTGATATGCTCTTAGGTAAATGAGTTTAAATAATCTATGCACGTTTGGTAAATGTGTCCTTTCTACAATGTAAAAGACTATGACTTTGAACCACAAATCATGTGTAAACATAATAAGCATTTGTTTTCCAATGTAGGCAGTGCAAACCTAAAGTTTAAGGTCAAAAATTAAATTTTTAATAACTATTTTATTTAACCCTTTAGTGAATGGGTAGGGGTAAATTAGGAGGAACCCTATACAGATTTTTTTTTTTAAATTGGTCCCTCCTAGCATTTCTACCAGACCTAAAGGGTCTGGTATTGTTTGGGAGGGGGAACTGTACACTTTAAGAGAGAGAAAAAAAATGTCTTTTTTTTTGTTTTAGAAATGTCAGTTTTGCTGCAGCAGGTTCTATACATCCTACAGATCCCCCACTTCACAGGCAGATTAAGGGGACCCCCCAGGCATAATATTTGAAGGGATTTTTCATTTTTTTACCCTTTAAGTTATGGTTAAATCGCTGCTCCTTTAAAAACTGTATTTTGTTTTTGTTTTTTGGCATTGATACATGTCCCCCAGGGCAGTACCCGGACCCCCATACACCTTTTATGGCCAATAACTTGCATATAAGCCCTCTTAAAGTGGATATTCATTTTCGAACGTTCGACCCCCATTGACTTGCATTGAGTTCGAGTTCGTATTCGAACCTTTCGGCCGTTCGAATGTTCGAATACGAACTGAACACGATGGGTGTTCGGCTCATCACTACAGGTAAGCAATAAATAGGAAAGTATGTGCTGCTGGTGGGGAGGGCTACTTTAAAGTAGATATGTTTCTTTGCCCTGCACATGCAAAGCACAGAATCGCCATAAGCTATGTAAGGACATTCCGTACAACTACAGTGGAGGATTTATGCACAGCTAGTTTACAAGAGACAAATACATAATTAAAAATCTACTCCACCAGTGATTACCTCTGTTTTCTTCAACAGTCTGTTTCAGTGGGTTTACATTTGCTAATTTACGAGTAAACTGTCCCCAAGGCAAAAGCAAGCGGGTAGTCAGGTGCAGACAGAGGTTGTGGTAGGGTGCAGACAAGAGATGCTATGTCCGGCCTTAATAAAGTGGGATGTGGTCTGACATAATCGGTGTGCAACGCTCTGCTTTGCTAACAGGAAAGTGATAAATGTAGTATTGCAGCTCTCTGTCACTCAAGGGTAGCTGGCATTAAGTCACAGCATAGTCCATCAGAAGTGATCCACACCAGTGAGCATGCCCAGCATCAGGGACATGCACTAATTGCATGCTAATACATGCGTGCCAATGCACGTTAGCTCATACGTGCCAACATACACAACATGTGGCAGACGAGCAGGATGGGCTATGTTCTTGGCTGTGCATACATAAATCCTGGAGACACTGTAACAGGCTCAGCAATCTTCCAGATTTCTAATCTCTAATCCAAACACAGAGCAGATGATCTGGGAGGAGGGAGATGAAAACTTGAATGATTTAGTGATTCTGCTGGGAAGTGTAGGGATGAATTGCTTCATAGTGCCTGCTGCTATCACGGTCAGTTAGGGCTATGCTCATTCACTGCCTGTGAAGAATATATAACTACATGAATATTCATAGTTTGTCCAGAGGCCCACTTTAATCTCCCAGTGTTTGTTCCGTTAAGGTTATATTTGAATGTTTTTCTATTTGCAAACCGAGGGTTGCTGTTAAAAAACATTACCATTAACTTGTTAGGGTATAACATTCTGTATGTATGTACACTTGTGACATACTTAAAAAAATATGAATGAAGCTAAAAAAAGAAAACTTTTTATTTACATGTTTTTGTTTTGTTTTTTATCAGTGTTGTAAGCGTTTATATTAGCTGATTTTGTATATATTTTATTCTCACTAGAAGGTGCTAGGATAGAATATTATTCAGTGTTTTCAAACAGCTAAATGTGTTTTTATTTTTAAAACAGCAACATTTTCCTAGTTATGTTTTGTGCTGTTTTCCGAGCACAAAGCACCACAGGACTGATCTTTTAGCTATTACATTCACACTGAGTTTTCCTGTTCCCAGGTATCCTTCAGAATAGCTCAGACAAAATACTAATCCTTCTAACCACTACTACTATGATGACTATAACTCCTATGACGAATGGTACTTCTGACTACAATGATCTTAATTTTAATCCACTGATGGAGTCTTGATAACTTTAAAGACAGCTTCTCAGAAGGCAGGAAAAGGTTATTTGAACTTATGTTAGAAAATATGTTTTTGCAATCATTTTTGGGTAACTGCAGTTATTAAGGAAGCTTTCTAGCTTTCAAACACTCCATCCATTCTGTAAGGAAGTAGATGTAAACCCTAACTGTATGACATTACGTTTTCTAAAGCAATGTGTATCATAAAAAAATTTACCTTTTTTTTCATAAAATATGGTCTTCACCTTTCTTTTTATCCGTTGCATGCTTCTCATTGCTGCTGATTCTGTCCAGTCCATTCCAACCACTTCCTATCTACAAATAATTGTTTTACATCAGTTGCACATTGCTGCTTTTGAATGGCTTCCTGATAGTGACGTCTGAGGGTAATGACTGCGCAATGTATATTGACACAGATGCTAGCAGTCTCCACCAGGGACACATGTGACAGTGTGACAATGCAGGGACACAACTGGGAGACAAATGTCCTCCCTGCACTGGATTTTTATTGCAGGATCACCAGACAAGATTTCACAACTTTTGTAATTCTATTAACACGTTGAAGAGACCCTGTTGCCAGAACATTATTTCAACAACAATCTTCCAATAAGATTATACTTTTTTTATGCATGTTTTGGCCTGAAAAAGCCTACCTTGTGTAAATAACCAAAAGTCCTGAGATTGTTGCTGAGCACTTTCATCTTGGATGTGATATAAGCAGTCCCTGCAGACTCAGGACTATCACTGGATTGACACTCTCTAGCATTCCCTTTTACTCATTTGTTCGCTACATAAAAGGTTATGTAGGGAGTTGAAGGGCGAAAGAGCTAGGCCAGCACAAACAGTAATTGGACACCCACAAGAGGAGAGGGCTATAACGTGCTGGAAGTGGAAGGCTGTACTAGGGAATTGACTCTTTCTAAAGAGGTAAAATTTTCTGGCACATTCAAAGGAAAGTTGCAAGTAAATAAAAAACAGCTCATGGAAAGGAAACATGCTGCAAATACGCTTTTAGAATACTTGATTTTTCTGTTTTTATATGTTTATTCAAGTTTCCACCGAGAGAGTTACAGTGGACAATATATGAAATGTTTAGCTGCTGCTATTTGAACTGATAAAGTGGACTTGGACTCCTTATGTGTTTCAAAATACCATATAGCATGCTTAGTAAGTGAGGCTAGCAACATTTTTTTTATTTAACAAAAAGACGAAAGGAAAATGTAACATTTAAAAAAAGTAACCCTCCAAGTGTTTAGCCCATGTAAAATCACAGGTTCAACATTATGGGCACCAAGTCTCTAGAGGTAACTTTCACCAGGCTAAGGTGACATATCATTGCATTTAACAATGTGACAAATGCAACATTTCCCTGTTATTACTAGGGTCAATGTAACAATAAGCACCTGTTTAAAAAACTATTAAAAGAGAACTAGAGCCAAATATTTTTTTGGCTTTAGTACTCTTTTGGGTCACATGAGTCAATTTACCAATGGACTCCTGTGACCCAAAGTCAGCATCTAGCGGGGTATTGCCTGCTATTTGCTGACAGCGCAGAGCAGCGCGGCAACCGGGAAAGATCTGCCTGATTGACAGCTGGTTCTGCCTCTGTAGAGCCAGAGCCAGCTGTGTCCACCCACTTCCCTGTCTGTCCCCCCAGGAATGAAGGAGTGAGGGGGGAAATCCCTGCAGGGAACGGTGACTGACACTCACCACTCTCTGCAGGGAGAAGACTGTGAGCTATCAGTGGTTTGGGACTATTCAGTTCTTGATCTATAGAGATGGCATGTGACAGCTGCAGAATCACACACCGGCTCTAAGTTTTGGAAAGAGTACATTTTACTATGCCAATACTTCTCATTTAAAGAGCAGATGTTAGATAACCTCTGCAAATGTTATACAATGTTATACATGCATGTAAGAAGGTTTTAGTTGGCGTGTATTGGAGCAATAGAAAACAAAGAGAGTAAGATTTCACACCCCAAATAGATTGACTAAAAGGAATACGAAGAGTAGGTTCCACCTTAAGGTATGCAATTACCGAAAGGGGAGGGGCTTTTAAGAAATACTATAAACTCTCTAAATGCATAAAAATATGAATTCATTTATTACATAATTAGAAATAAATAAAGTTAAAAAGTAGTTGGTCTATTTTACATGCAGTATAAATGTCACATCAAGTCAACAATTGTTATTAAAATAGGACATAAAGATGACTCATTCAGATAAAACCCGACATGTTTCGCCCCACTGGGCTTCTTCAGGGGAAATTATATATCCTAAATGAGAGAGAACCCATGTGAGGCAAATTAGAGACTGCATTCTTACATAAAACGAACATATATATACACACATTGTGATATCATGGGTATTGGCAAGCTTACATGGAGGAGTCAAAAAGGACCGTCAGTCGACATCACTACATGAGAAATGGAGGGAGCCGAGTGTTTCAGGTGGATTTTCCCTCTATTCAAATAAAAGTAGTCACGCATGGGAGTCGTGTCAGGAGAGCAAAGCAGCAACAACAATCGAGGGCAACAGAAAGGGAGGTTTGTATTGAACAGGCACAATTAGGCATTCATGAGTTAGTGATTTAATGGAAATAAGTGACTAAATTGTGCATAGTGATATAAGTAGCATATTAATTGTATTTATATAATATTCATATAATATTCAAAGTAATGAGTAGTGACAATGAAATTTATCAAGGCTGGTGAGGCATAATAATCAATATATGCGAGATTGTGTATATGTATATCTAAATAACAGTCGGGTGAAGTTTATAAAAAGATGGAGATAATTACTTCAATTATCAAAGTACTCATAATTGTGTGTATATAACATTCTTGTGACTATGTATATTGCTCAATGAGCATGGCTTTTGACCATGCATACTATGCAACACACACAGTCACAGAAAGTTGCGTAAGTGAAACTCAAAATACCACTCAAAAAGTGCAAGTGCAATCAGTGCCCAGATGCCAAACATAAGTAAAATACCTATTTCCAAATACCAAATCACTATGCACAATTTAGTCACTTATCATTTCCATTAAATCACTAACTCATGAATGCCTAATTGTGCCTGTTCAATACAAACCTCCCTTTCTGTTGCCCTCGATTGTTGTTGCTGGTTTGTTCTCCTGACACGACTCCCATGCGTGACTACTTTTATTTGAATAGAGGGAAAACCTACCTGAAACACCCGGCTCCCTCCATTTCTCATGTAGTGATGTCGACTGACGGTCCTTTTTGACTCCTCCATGTAAGCTTGCCAATACCCATGATATCACAATGTGTGTATATATATGTTCGTTTTATGTAAGAATGCAGTCTCTAATTTGCCTCACATGGGTTCTCTCTCATTTAGGATATATAATTTCCCCTGAAGAAGCCCAGTGGGGCGAAACATGTCGGGTTTTATCTGAATGAGTCATCTTTATGTCCTATTTTAATAACAATTGTTGACTTGATGTGACATTTATACTGCATGTAAAATAGACCAACTACTTTTTAACTGTATTTATTTCTAATTATGTAATAAATGAATTCATATTTTTATGCATTTAGAGAGTTTATAGTATTTCTTAAAAGCCCCTCCCCTTTCGGTAATTGCATACCTTAAGGTGGAACCTACTCTTCGTATTCCTTTTAGTCAATGTTATACATGCAGCCCTATCCTATTTCTCTCTATTTTGCTATGGAAAATATACCATTAAAGGTATGTTGTTATATCTACAGTATTTGATAGGTTACATGTCACATCCATGATCTTGCCAGTAACCTTGTAAGTAGATAACTTCCTGTGTACTCTGCCTGTGTTGCACATGTATCAGTTAACATTGGTCTCCGGTCTCTCCGCGAAGTGCAAAATTCCTTTTTTCTGTGAAGAAGAGGAGAAAGGAAGGTGTTCTGTAGTCCTAGAATACTCACTGCTCTATGGCAACAGCACTGCTTGTCCATAGATGCAGTAAAGTCACCCAAGAATAATAAGGGTGTTACTGGCAAGAATACAAGTTGAAAATAAAGGAATACATCCCGATGATAGAAAACTGATGCAGCTACCAGTCTAAGGACTAGACTAGCAATAAATGAAACATTTTTTTCTTAAGTTTATATATGCTTTAATGGATGCTTGACATAAACACGAGTTTGTTGATTTGGAGAAGCATCTGTAGATCAGTCCCTTAATACGCAGAAATGTATAAAACTTTTGGATGTGAAATCTCCCAGTGTGCAGAAGAAATATATTGGCCAGAGCCTCTAACGTGTAACACATTTTGGAGTGGATTTGTAACTTTTATGTCTCTTCCCTTGTTCCAGTGAGATTGTTTTGTAGCCATAACATAAATAATGACCCACTCTTCTATAAACTATATGCGCAAGCATAAACCTGACCATATTTACAATAAGAGGCAGAAATAAGGATATTGAGCCTTAATCTCCCAGGTGATATCAAAGAGGTTTGGGATTATTACTTAAGTACACTTTGCATTGCCTTCAGCAACGAAAATAAAAAAGAAGAGTCACAAAGTCAATGCTATCAACATCTCCATAATCTGTATGTAAGAGATCAGTATTTGCAGAGAGATAGTATGAAGATTTGTGAACTAAGCAAGATTTATTTTAGACTGAAGTAAGAATATCAGCAAAGAAACATTTGTCGGCATTTGGAGCACCTCTCCAAAATGCTGGAACAAGTAAAATCTTTTAAAAAGGGTGTTTCCATTTCTGAAATACATTGTTTTGTGTTAATACAGTAAATCACTTGGCCAAACAAACAAGTGTAGCTCCTACTGGGTGATTTGAGGTTCCTGAGCTGTCGTTACCCTACAACAGATAATGAAAATGTTGAGAAACATGGGAAAATTAGGCGTGTTATGGCTGGTGACAGATTATTTGTGCAGATTTGTAGGCAGATTTTCAATCCCAAGGACCGTTTGGGGTAGCCCTTGTAAAGTTGTAAGTAATGGTTTAAAGCCCTACTCAACTGGTAGATGGCCAGAATACATTTTATTCATATGTGACAGGATAACCCAACATATTTTGGGGGCCGCAAGGGTCCCCCTTCCTCAGGGCTACAAACATATGCATCAACACATATAGTAAATTGCAATATTTCTGTCAAAAAATTATTGTGCCAGTAATCAACATCATAAAATAATTAAAATTATTAAAACTTACTAAATTGTGTTTTAAAATGATAATAATTTACCTTATGTGTTGCGAATAATGCTGTTTATGATATTAACATCTATTTTTTTCTGTCTAAAATCTATTTCTAGTTGCTGGTGGTTCATAAGATATAATCTGATTAATAGTAGTTCTTAGTCTCTGCATAAGTTGGTGTAATTCATGGTATCAGGATAAAGAACAAAATAGGATACAAAAATATTGATTACTGTATAATGGTAGTAATAATAATAATAATAATAATACAAGTAGTAAGAATAAAATCAAGCAGTTTCTAGATTGGGATATATTAAGAAGTACATCAAAACCATTGTAGTATTGCATGAGGTTTTCTTGAGGAAATTAGAAGATTAGAGCCTAGGCTTGGCTGACAAATCGGTGAATTTAACAAGGTGTTTGTTTAATTCAAAGATTACTTTTTGGTCATCACACTAAACTCTTATGTTTGGCATATGCCAAACACTGCACATCATCATATATGCACATGCATCCACACCTCGAAACATGCTGGTGACAGCATCATGGTGTGAATACAAAGGAAGATCACCAGCACTTAATGAATACTTATACATTCTTGTTTGTATTTATTTGAAGAAGTGCATCACGTGCAAAAACCAATGGCTTGGGGCCACGCAGGGTCCCTTCATCAGGGTCACATAGTGACGATGGTTTGGTTTTTGCCAAACGTAATTGGTTGCCATAGTGACGTTGGTTTATGCGTCATGCACCTCTTCAAATAAATACAAACAATTTATAAGTATTAATCGAGTGCTGGTGATCTTTATTTGCATTAAGACTCAATATTGCACAGCGCCATCCAAGATCATCCCTGCGAGCACCACCATTTACTATATGGTCCTAAACGCTGTAGGGAGTGCAGGGGATACATCTGGACACAGCATCATGGTGTGGGTTGTTTCTTTGTAGCAGACCTATAAGAGTCCACAGGAAGAATTAATACAGAAAATACAGGGAAATTGAGGGGAGAAAACATCTGATGCAGTCAGCAAGAAACCTGAACACAGGGGAAGATATGTCTTCTAGCACGGTATTGACCCCAAGAGATAAAGCCAAAACTATTCACTTGTTACTGTCCTGGAATGATCAAATCAGAGTCCAGAACTGAATTCAACAGAAAACTTGTGGCTGATTTTGAAAAGGCTGTTCACTCACCATCCTAATGCAACCTCAAAGAGCTGGAAAATTGCAATATCCACATGTGCAAAGCTAAGGAGAACTCCTCACACACACTAAAGGCTGTGATTGCTGGCAAAGGTGCATCTACTTAATACTAACTTGAAATTGTTGTGTACAATCAGTTATTTTGTGTATCTTCAATTGTAATTAGGTTACACATAATTTACAGACTTTCCTTTTAACTTTGTCATGGCAAAGTATGTTTTCACTGGTGCATGTGGAAGATCCACAACACTAAATCCACTGTAATTCAATATTTAATGACAGTAAAGAGCACAGAAACTTCAAAGGGCTAATTACTATTTATAGGATCTGTGTGTGCATCCTACTTACAGCTAGGGGACATGTACTAAGGCAAATATATATATATA
>NW_017306540.1:1466106-1469628 GCF_000935625.1 Nanorana parkeri
TATATATATATATATCTATATATATACATATACATGTATATATATAGATATATATATAGATCTATATATAGATCTATATATATATATAACATAAAAAATACTTTACAGCAGGGACAAGGTTTTTCCATGCTGTTTTAAGGTCAATTAAAAAAAATACACATCCTTTAAGTAACATGCTTGATGGTTGCCTTAAAGCTGTGCATGGTGTTACAGAACAGTATGATTTTGTGTCTAGGTGCTAAAATAAGAAAGACATATTATCCCAAAGTTCCGAGCTGGCCAGCTATCATGGTGCTCCCTCCAGCCTGTCCCCTCTTCTCCACAGATTGGAATGTTCCTCAGCATCCTCGCATCTATGGAAAGTATATAGATGTGATGAGTTACGGGGCTTTAGACCGCTGCCGAGGAGGGGTAGAGATATTCCAGGGATCGGTCTAAGAAGAAGCCGGCTTGGAGCTTCGGGTGATTATTATTTTTTAACCCTTGTAGTATGGGGGTAGCCCCACTGCAAGGGTTAATAAAATAATCCTGGAGTTCTGCTTTAAATGTATCCAAATGTATTACATAAATACACAATACCGCCATGAAAATGACAGATCTGTCTCTTGAAAACCTGGCAAAAATAGGGTACCCCAGCTTAAATCACGCCTACCCTTCAAAAATCTTTTACTAGTTGACACTGTCCTCCTCTTTCAGTCTCTATTGGAAATCACGTTCAATGAGATATAAATATTCCACACCTGACCCTAATGGGTCATATCAGACTGGCCTTTTCAAATAAGGGAAAAAAAACTACTTAATGCACTGAGAGTCCCCAAGTTTTATTTCTTTCACAAATGTTTATTGTCTAGATCACCCAACCAGGAGACATCATAAATAAACCGTGCCATTGCACAGACCTATGTCCATTATTCCATATAAGTAATGCCTCATTGAACCGCTTTCATAACAGTCATCTTTCTTTTCATTTTTAAATATATAGCCAGAGGCTTATCATATATTAGAATACACACACCAAATATGCATTTATATCTCCTGCCACCTGTTTGAGAAGACCAATGTGATATGCTGTGTTAAGGTTAGGTGTGGAATATTGCATGGGATTTCCTATAGAAGATGAAAGAGGAGGACAATGTTTCCCTAGCTAGCATGTTTGCTTGCTTATGTTCAAGAAATTATATTTAACAACTGGTATGGGATCTTTGAATAGCATCTGTAGTGTATGCAGATGTACCCTGTTTTTTTGTTTTTTTTTAATGACAGATCTGTAATTTTTAAGGTGGTGGTATAGATACTCTGTATTTTTGTAATGAATATGTATTCATTTACATTTTGATATAATAAAGAGTTCTATTCTTGTCTGTTTAAATTTTTTCTAGTATTATATTTTTTAAAATAAGGAGAAAAACAAGAAATATGAGGCAGTGTTTTTTTTATTTAACCTCCCTGGCGGTATGATTATGTCAGAAATTTTGTACCAAAAGCGGTACAATTTTTTGCATGGAAATTTGTTGTTTATATTGTATGCCTGTAATTCTTAGTAAATCTTAGGAATAACTCACCTAAATCTGTCCAAACAAGAGTCCAGTAGACATCCCAGGTATGATAAAGTTTGAAACACGAAATTAAAAAATTATAATATAAATAGTTTGATACATAAGTGTAATCATAGCAGATTACATTGTATTGTGTGTATTCTGTGTATATTGCAACTTTTCACTTTTGAATTTCCCGCCTGCAATGACGCTCGAAAACTAAACTAAAAGTCAGATGCCGGCTTTTAGTTTGAATTTCGAGCCGCGTACTGCAGAGGACGCCGCGGGATCGCAGGGACAAGGTGAGTGTCACTTTTCTGTGCAGCCCCGAGTCTGGCTCGGGGTTACCGCTCCTAGCATTGAAAATTCACTCGAGCCAGACTCGGGATTACCGCCAGGGAGGTTAAGATTAGTATAACAGTTTAAAATGTGCAAGAGACAAGGGGGTTCATTTACTAAAGGCAAATAGGTTGGTAACTTAGCAAATTAATTTTTCACTTTGCAAGGGAATTTTCCCTTAGCTTAGTGAATGAGGTGAAGTTCTGCTGACTTAAATACTGGTTTGTTTATTTTTCTTGCACATGATTGGGTATTATTTGAAAAGTGAATTTATACTACATTAGATGAAAAATCACTTTGTAAACATGCTCTACTCCTTTAATAAATCAACCCCAAAGAGCCCAGGCTGGCCTTTTATTTTCAAGAATTATGAAACAGACTGTACAGTGTAATTTGTTCTGATGTGTCATCTGATTTGTACAGTCTGTACAAATCAGATGACAGATAATACAGTTGGAAACAACTGGTCAGCAGCAGGACAATTTTAATTAGCAAGGCTAGGCCCAAATTTACTATAGACAAAAAGCACAAGGCTAGGGCTCTACTACAGTAATAAAGATACTGCAAAGAATACAGCAGTGTAGAATTAGCCTGAAGCAGGCATTTATAATCAGGCATAATAGGCCTGATGTATTCCTAACTTTTAACCATGGCAGTGTGTTGAATGTGAGTGATATAATGTGATGTTGTTTAGGTGCAGTTTTTCCTCTCTGTTTTAAGCACTCCAAACTTTAAAAAAGACCCATGGATAAAAATTAAAAAATACGCAAACCCCAAAATTCCACCAAAACCAAAAGCATATTTTTAAAAATGATGGCCTTGCAGCAAAAAAGTTAACTTTTGCAGCTAAAGATGACTGCTGACTGCAAATCAACCACAAAATAAAATAAAAGTGGAAATAGCCCCAAATAATAGCAATAAGAATTAAGGTACAGTTTCCTGACTAATATCTCCTTATGCAGTTTGTCCGCTTTCCCCATACTTTTCATAGAAAAACTTCCAATTCACTGACACTATGGGGTCTATTCACGAAGCTGCCGAAGGATCTAGCCGTAGCTTTGGCGATCCTTTGGCTAGCTTCAGCCCCAGGACCCCTTCGATTCAGTAGAACTGAATGGCTGCTGTACGGGCTATTCACTATAGCCCGTACAGCTCCCGAACGTGGCCGAGTGGCTCAGTCAGCTCACTATAGCCTCGTACAGCTCCCGAACGTGGGCGGAGCCAGCCGTGATCTTACCGCTGGCTCCGGCCACTTGCAGAGAGATCAGCGTCCCTGGTTACCAGCTAACCAGGGACACTGATCTCCAGACAGCCTAACTCTCCTGGGCGCTCTGGGAGTCTCCCGCTCCCGGCCGCCAAGGAGAGAAATATATAGAACATAGCTAGCTCCGCCCAACTGTTTTCTATTGGCCGACGTTTCTGCTGCCGTCAAAAGGAAAGGAAAAAAAACCTCTCCCGGGTGCTCCCGGGAGTCTCAGCGGCAGCGGCATTCGGCTATTCACTCACTGCTGTTCGGCATCTATAAGAATAGACCGAACAGCAGCGAGTAGCCTGCCGCATGTTCGGCTTAGCCGATCCAGATGTGGGATCGGCTGAGTCGAACTCCTTCTGCACTTCGGGTCGGCTGAACATGCTGAGCATGTTCGGC
>NW_017306540.1:1469665-1485052 GCF_000935625.1 Nanorana parkeri
ATTATTTATTATATTATAATTTCTTATAAGTGTGAAAAAGTGTCAGGCAGGGCACTGGACAAAGCTCTAGGGACAAAATTGAAGTGAAATAGTTTGATACATAAGTGTAATCATAGCAGATTACATTGTATTGTGTGTATTCTGTGTATATTGCAACTTTTCACTTTTGAATTTCCCGCCTGCAATGACGCTCGAAAACTAAACTAAAAGTCAGATGCCGGCTTTTAGTTTGAATTTCGAGCCGCGTACTGCAGAGGACGCCGCGGGATCGCAGGGACAAGGTGAGTGTCACTTTTCTGTGCAGCCCCGAGTCTGGCTCGGGGTTACCGCTCCTAGCATTGAAAATTCACTCGAGCCAGACTCGGGATTACCGCCAGGGAGGTTAAGATTAGTATAACAGTTTAAAATGTGCAAGAGACAAGGGGGTTCATTTACTAAAGGCAAATAGGTTGGTAACTTAGCAAATTAATTTTTCACTTTGCAAGGGAATTTTCCCTTAGCTTAGTGAATGAGGTGAAGTTCTGCTGACTTAAATACTGGTTTGTTTATTTTTCTTGCACATGATTGGGTATTATTTGAAAAGTGAATTTATACTACATTAGATGAAAAATCACTTTGTAAACATGCTCTACTCCTTTAATAAATCAACCCCAAAGAGCCCAGGCTGGCCTTTTATTTTCAAGAATTATGAAACAGACTGTACAGTGTAATTTGTTCTGATGTGTCATCTGATTTGTACAGTCTGTACAAATCAGATGACAGATAATACAGTTGGAAACAACTGGTCAGCAGCAGGACAATTTTAATTAGCAAGGCTAGGCCCAAATTTACTATAGACAAAAAGCACAAGGCTAGGGCTCTACTACAGTAATAAAGATACTGCAAAGAATACAGCAGTGTAGAATTAGCCTGAAGCAGGCATTTATAATCAGGCATAATAGGCCTGATGTATTCCTAACTTTTAACCATGGCAGTGTGTTGAATGTGAGTGATATAATGTGATGTTGTTTAGGTGCAGTTTTTCCTCTCTGTTTTAAGCACTCCAAACTTTAAAAAAGACCCATGGATAAAAATTAAAAAATACGCAAACCCCAAAATTCCACCAAAACCAAAAGCATATTTTTAAAAATGATGGCCTTGCAGCAAAAAAGTTAACTTTTGCAGCTAAAGATGACTGCTGACTGCAAATCAACCACAAAATAAAATAAAAGTGGAAATAGCCCCAAATAATAGCAATAAGAATTAAGGTACAGTTTCCTGACTAATATCTCCTTATGCAGTTTGTCCGCTTTCCCCATACTTTTCATAGAAAAACTTCCAATTCACTGACACTATGGGGTCTATTCACGAAGCTGCCGAAGGATCTAGCCGTAGCTTTGGCGATCCTTTGGCTAGCTTCAGCCCCAGGACCCCTTCGATTCAGTAGAACTGAATGGGTGCTGTACGGGCTATTCACTATAGCCCGTACAGCTCCCGAACGTGGCCGAGTGGCTCAGTCAGCTCACTATAGCCTCGTACAGCTCCCGAACGTGGGCGGAGCCAGCCGTGATCTTACCGCTGGCTCCGGCCACTTGCAGAGAGATCAGCGTCCCTGGTTACCAGCTAACCCGGGACACTGATCTCCAGACAGCCTAACTCTCCTGGGCGCTCTGGGAGTCTCCCGCTCCCGGCCGCCAAGGAGAGAAATATATAGAACATAGCTAGCTCCGCCCAACTGTTTTCTATTGGCCGACGTTTCTGCTGCCGTCAAAAGGAAAGGAAAAAAAACCTCTCCCGGGTGCTCCCGGGAGTCTCAGCGGCAGCGGCATTCGGCTATTCACTCACTGCTGTTCGGCATCTATAAGAATAGACCGAACAGCAGCGAGTAGCCTGCCGCATGTTCGGCTTAGCCGATCCAGATGTGGGATCGGCTGAGTCGAACTCCTTCTGCACTTCGGGTCGGCTGAACATGCTGAGCATGTTCGGCCGACCCGAAGCCACCCGATGTACGGCTGATTTCAGCCGATATAAGGCTGAAATCAGCCGTACCAGCCAGAAGTGAATAGCCGAACAGCGTTTAGGTTGCTCTGTGCCCCCCTCCCTTTTCTAATGAAGGGAGCTGACTTACCCCAAACACCCCTTATTGGACTTTCTTAGCCTGTTGGCTATAGTTCAAAGGCCATGCAGTGTATTATGGCTTAAACACAGTTCTTCCAGGTGAATCCAAGTAGATTAACTATTAACAAAAATGTAGCTTATTGTGTATCACTCAGCTGTAGATCCTCAAATCATCTCTGAATTGGTGGGACACTGTCCTTCCTTCTGGAGGGTGGCTCTTTTTTCCCCCATTGTCCTTGTGTGTGTTGTGAAGTAGAAATTGACAAAATACTGCTTAATCTTATTCTAAAGCCGAACTCTGGACTCTTGATCCCTCCCACCAGGGGACCCCTTGCCACAATGTGTATTTTACACTTTGTTATTGCTTAGCTTTTGCAGAAATCTGCAGGCCGGATTGCTGACACCTTCTCTCTGTATCCGTGTAGTGTATTTGCAGAGTGCTCTGGTGACACATAGTTACATAGTTGCATAGTATTTGAGCTTGAATAGACACAGGTCCATCGAGTTCAACCTGTACACCTGTATGTTATGGTCTCTGAGTAAGGTATCTAAATTATTTTTGAATGATTCAGTACTCTCTTCTGATACCACTGCTTGTGGGAGATAGATTCACAATTTTACCGCTCAAATGGAAAAGAAGCCTCTTTAGCTGGTGGCCCTCAGAAAGCTGGCCAATGACACCCTACACCCACAGTATGTCCTCAATCATTCTAGTTGAATGACATTGGGTGTTAGTTGAGTTTAAATACTGAGGACATCTAGCGGAAACATTAATTAATGAAATTAATCAATTAATGAACGCTAGACCAGTGGGTCAGTATTGCAGCCAGATATGATTTTTTTTTCATTACTGCAGGGGGGCCTTTAAAAAAAAAAGAAGTTAGTCTAGAGTTGGGCTTTAAGGCTGACATTTTATTATATTTTATGCATCTATTTTTGTACATCTTCCCTAAATAGCTATTTTGAGAATATTACATAGATGTTACGGTTGAATAAAAACAGGTCTATCGAGTTAAACCTTTGGGTTTTGTGTGTGTGTGCCTTTGTGTGTTTGTTACTAGGATTACCTGTATCCCTGTATATCTTGTGCGCTGAGAAAAGTATCTAGATATTGTCTATAAGATTTTGCTTTATTCTTCACACATTAAGACAGAAATCAATACAGTGTTTTAGAATGTTAAAGATAATATGAATCATCTATTTATTCCAGAACAGATACATATGAAAAATATGAAAATGTAGTACGCATATAATCTAATGGCCTAAAATTGCAATAGCTTTTGCCAACACAATCATTTTATATTACCAGAGCCTTCAAACTAGATTTTTTTTTACTGTATCATTATTTGTGGAACACTATAATAGCTTAAAATGGCAAAATGTATATTAGAAAAAATGCTATTAGTTCAAACTTGTGACATGAATTATGAAATTCATTGAACCAATGAAATTGCAAGCACAGTAGTAGAGTCATGTAATTGCAAACACTCAATGCAGAAAGGCCACTCAAATAAAAGCTATTTCATTTAGCTTAATACATGCTTGATTGAGCTTTAATGATAGAATGAAGAAGCTTTTCCTTGCTGACATTGACAAGTGTAATGTGTACATTGAATATGAGCAAATGGCAGGTTTTTTTTTTCTTGCTCACAAAATTTTGAATAGGTGAATAGGTAATCATACAGGTAAGTTTAACAAGTAAAACAACATGAGATCAAGAATACCATCGAAAAGACCATAAAGATCTGTGTTACTAAAATAATAAGGGGTGATGGAAAAGGTGGCAGGAGGAGAGGGGGTAGGCTGGGGGGAGGGAAGAAAAGTCAAAGCAGAAAAAGAGATTTAAGGGAGAAGAAATGGAAAAGGAAAGGAATTAGAGTAAAATCTGGCCCTTGCTCTTGAAACCTAAAGTTAGATGCAGAAACCACAAGTTTATCAAATGCTTTGAGGGTCTCAGAAAGACAGCCAATGTTACCAAAGTTTCAGAAATGTGTTGTGAAAGTGATTTAATATTGCATTTAGCTTTTCATTCACTATTGTGCCTGTAATTCTATGTTTTACTTTGTTAAAAATAAAAAAATATTTTGCCATGATCATTTGCTTGGTAATTATAAAGATATGTGTGATAAAAGTTTGTTGGTGTTCAGTTATATTTTAAACAGGCTCATGCAGTAGTGCATGCCACAGATTCTTATCCAAATTACAGAAAAGCACAGTATCAGTTGCACAGTGTGTACAAAGAGCAGGTCCGCCATATATGTGTCACATATGGATATAATGCAAGGCTGGTATAAGTGGGATCATGATCAGATCAAAGGCCTGAGATTTTATTGGCAGATTCAAGTAGTAGAAATGCCTTAAAGGCTTTCTAATTGGAAGAGTGGTTTTGATTGAAGATGATTTATCCAATTTAGGATTAGGTTTTAACTTGGAATCAACACATAGCAGACGTATGCCATTGTAAATGAAGGAAGTTGAACAGGTGTGGTAAGAATGGTAACTGTGTAGAAATTGGATGTGTAATATGTAAGGATTATCACCTCTGTGTCCTGTAAAATCCCCTGAAGAAGGATTTATCTGCCCTTATGGTCTGAGATTTGTTTAGTATATGTAAAAGAAGTGTTTTTGTTAGAGGCTGTCAGCACTTAGATTGATGAATTTGAGGGTATTTAGCATAAAAATATTTTGGGGAAGAAGAAAAGGCCATTAGTTTTTGAAGGCAAGTGAGGTCAATGTGTTGTAACATGAGATACCAAAATGATTTAACCCAATTTTGGGGAGAATCCCTGGAGCCGACTGGCTTTTAGACCTGTCCCTGGACCCTGTCTCCCCCTCTACTAGTCAATCCGAGGTTTCGGGTGAGAATTTCTTTTTTCTAACCTAGATACAAACAAGCACTTAACCCTTGCAGTATGGGGGTAGCCCCACTACAAGGCTTAATATTTTTTTCTCAGAGTTTTTTAAGGGTGGGCTTTACACTGAATGGATAAGGTGATATTGTCTCTTTTTTTGTCATTTCTGAGCATTTGAAATGGTCACAAAATTGTTGCTGAATTTTGACTGTTGACTTTCACTTTGACAGCAGTTTATAATCTATATAGAGAAAATGGCTTGTGTATGTGGTAAAACCGTAACAAACAGAATTTAACTTGGCGCAGGAGAAGGTCCATTATTATCACGGTGTACCCATCCATTTATCAGAAGTCCAGCAATTCTACAGTTATCTCTTTGCACCAGTGGTACCAGGTATTGCAAAATAAAGAATTACTGTGCATACAAAAACGAATAATAAAAGCCTCAGTGCAGTGTTCTTAGTCAGACTGTGGGAGAAATTGCAGACACTACATCACCAGTATTTGGTAAGCAGCTTGGTCATGTAAAGAGAGTGTGCCGGCAGAGATGCAGCTCATTGAGGGAATTCAAGTAAGTATACACGTTCTGCACATGCAACTGAAGGTAAAACTGCATGTGACAGTTTTAAAAGTAAGGAGTCATCTTACATATACAACATAATTCAGATTTTGTGAATAGTGTCATAACAAATCCCCCCCAAAAAAGAAAGACACTGATCCGTATTTGGATTTACATTCAAGATGGATTTGGAACATGGATTTGAGCATTAATTAATCTTTGCTTAGGCTGCACTGATAAATAACTGATGATTGGCAGGCTCCCCCAACTGGAAGTCCATGCTCCCACTCCTTGCCTTCTACTACTTTCTTATTAGGGTACAGAGAGTTATTGTACTTGCTTTTAGGACAGCTCCTTCCTTATTAGGTTTTCAGTAAATGTATAGCGCCACCTTTCTCTGTTTCTATTTATTGATGTTAGTATGTTCAATTGATATGAACATTAAAATGAATATTCCTGCATATTTAGGGCCAAAGACAGATACAAAAAATGGAATGTCCTGTAGAGAAAGACACACCAGCAGATATTTGCACCCAACATGCGAATACTAAATTATGCAGTATACTATGGTGAAGGACCAGTGGCTGCTAGCTCATAGAAAGTCAAGACTGTGAATGACTATATCAGCTAAGAAATGAAGAATTTTTGCATCAAAACACTGAAATGATTCTGACCCAACTGAATTGCAAAATAACTTATTTCAAACTCCCACTGAACTGAAGGGAAAGTCTTTTGACAGTGGAATTCCTAATCAGCAGAGGGTGATGCTTTTAATTCTTATTTTTCTATATACTCTTGATGGGATTGTGTTACTATAGTATTTTATGCTAATGTATTTTCCCCATATTGCATCGGCTCTGTTCATTTATTATTTTCTGAAAGCATTCTGTCACTTTTTCTCTTGACTATTGTCCCAATACATCATTACATCCTATTTTAGAAAATGTCTTGAAGTATCAGTAAAGCAGTGGATGTCAAGAGCAATGTAAAGTGTTATGCCCTTCCCTGCAAAAATTGATACCAAGACATTAAAATTAAACACCACTGCAGAGAAAATATAAGTGAGCCTACTTGTAAGGTTCTAAATGTTCCTCCATCCACAATTCTTATCATCCTGAGCTCCCGTACGCCAGTGTCAGCATCTTTGTGGGGATAGATGTTCTCAGACAATGGTATTCTCACAATAGTTCCACAAACGCTCAATTTTAACACACAAAAAAATGCCCATAACCTCCTTTACTTCGGTAAAATGGAGATTCTCATTCTGAAATCAAACATATGTACAAAAAAATACAACAATGCAATGTGACAATTGCTAAAGACCTGCCATTTAAAGTTTATAGGATTTAGCAGTTGACTGTAGTAATCTGTAGAGTCCAGAGGTATTAGCTTACCTCAGCAGACAAGATCTGCCATTAATTTATCAACATTCTGGGACAAACGTATAAATGAGAATCCAGAAAATTTTAATTTGGAAAATGTCAGTGTTAAGGTAAAGGTGTGTGTTTTTTAAAATAAAAAGCTGATCAAGATACTAGCCTTCCCTCATCTACTTTAAAAGCATACCTGTTAAAATATGTGGAATATTCTCTGATCTGAATGAATCTTTATTGTGTACATTGAATATATATTTACTGAAAATAAATGTATTTGCCCTAATCAGAATAGCAAAGAAAAATCAGTAAATTCTATGTGAATTGCAGCAAAAGCGGAGTGAATCAGGACTGGGCAAATACATATAAGTAAATATTAACATACATGTATCAGAGACAAGATAAGTCAAGAGAAAAGTAGATAATCATAAGAGGGGATATACTTACATGCTTTTAATGGACACAAGTAAGTGCATAACAATTAGAGAAGCTAGAATACCCCTTCCTCATGCAAGCATGGCGAGCAGAGTTTTGTAGTGTAACCCGAAGAAACTGTCACCTTAAATCAGCTAAAACAAAACATGTGCAAGGTCTTTCTTTAGAAACCAAACTGTAAGAAAAGTCTGTTTCCTGCAAACACACTGCAGAGAAGGACCCTTGCTCTTTGGAAACAGTGATCTGTTTGCAAAGATCCAGGACGCATCCAGCTGAGTTAGAGCTGGAGCTACCCAGTCAACAACACTCATGCACCCTTCTGATTGGAGAGCTCTATCTCTGATTCAGAAGGGGATGTTTCACATATATGGAGAGGGACCACTTCGTCCATACAAAGTCGTTCACACCAAGCGCATTCGAGGAGCAGAGCAGTTGCAGACCGATTCATAATTGTTTCTTTTTATTTAGCAGGTCCAGCAAGACATCGGTAGAAACATCATGGGTACTTGCGCAGTCAGACATTATAAAAATGGTTGTAGGAGTTGTTAAAGTAGACGTTTACCCATATCTTTAAAGTGACAACAAACACACCTTTAGACATGTTTAGTAATGACAATCTACAAACACATACTTCTAGATAATTGCCGGCTTTTTATTCTTTGTATACAGGTGAAACTCGAATAATTAGAATATCGTGCAAAGTTAATTTATTTCACTAATGCAACTTAAAAGATGAAACTAATATATGAGATAGACTCATTACATGCAAAGCAAGATAATTCAAGCCGTGATTTGTCATAATTGTGATGATTATGGCTTAGAGCTCATGAAAACCCCAAGAACCCCAAATCCACAACCTCAAAAAAGTAGATTATTACATGCAATCAATAAAACAAGGATTGTACATATCAAATCAATACAATATCGGACCTCTGAAAAGTACAAGCATGCATATGTACTCAGTACTTGGTTTGGTCCCCTTTTGCAGCAATTACTGCAATTACTTTTGCACGATATTCTAATTATTCGAGTTTCACCTGTACTTCTTTTTTCATCTCCAGTCTTCTGACAGTGGCCATTTTTTACTAAAGGCAGATTAATATATCTCCCTTTACTTCCTGGAACTTTGGCACACGTGAATAGGACATGTGACCAAGCACATTATCTCAGAAGATGAAAATGCCTTCCCCTGAGATCTCATGAGATTACAAATTAGATTTCCCAGCAATGCTCTGCTGATGTAATCTTCCCAGGATGCATCACTTGGGCACAGTTACATAATTTGTGTCAAAGTGGACCAGGAAGTGGATGAACTCTAGTTTGTAAGTAAATGAAAAGCATGTTTGTTTAACTAATTAATCTAATATGATTTTATATCAGCATGCTGATATAGTGAATTTTTAGTGAAAGTTGGTAAAGGTCCACTTTGAGACCATAGACTATAATATACATTTTTTGAGCAAAGAATAAATGTCCAAAATTCTGTTGGATCAAACTTCAACCTTTTCAGTTAAAGAGACTCTGTCACTAGGGGAAAGGGGAAAAACAGCTGCGGGTTTGTAATGCAGGTCCCTAAAAGTGAACATACTTGCAACAGCTGCCCACACCTTGCAGTTAAGTCTGTGCTGGTGGTGCATGCTAACCAGAGAGGGAGTTTGGGGTGCCTCAGCATCATCTTCCCACCCAGCTCTAGCTCTGGCTCTGGCCAACGTCCCACCAAGCCCCTGGCAATTAGTGATGTCACTGGTTGCCAGGAGCTGGACAAGACGCTGGTCAGGGCATCCCAGATCACTAAGAGCTGGGTGGGAAGATGTGTACGGCTCTTACACATCTCCCTACCTGGCTCTTAGCGGTCTTGGAAGTTCTGGCTAGAAAGGGGGCAGCAGGCACACAGACCATGCTGCCCTTCCTGCTGCCCCCCCCACAAGACGCAAAGATATGCTGCCTGAGGCAACAGCTTCAGGCTGCCTCATTATAGGAACAGCCCTGGATGGGAAGATTTGGGAGGCTGTTGCATGTATGTGCATCTCTAGACACCTGCAGTTTACATGTGCAGCAGTTTGCACTCCTTCCCAGCACTGATAGCGTCTTTTTATACAAGGATATTAATTCTACCATAAGACTTAGCTGAAAAATTCAAGCACATTACTTTTACATTTTTAGAAACAAATTATTCTTTTAATATGGTACACATAAAAATTGTACACATTAGACAGGAATCATAATATAGCAGAGTAGGTAAAAAGCTTTTGGTAGTACATTAGAAAATTCCAGAAGGCATTCAAGTATGTAGATTTTCTTTTTTCTTTAAATATACATAAAAAGGAACAATTTACAGTGGAGCAAATCTGCAATAATGAAAACATAATACCCATTTTGGCAGAATAAGTCCACTTTAATTAAAGAAAAAACTCTTTTAATTTCACTCCCATAAAATGCTAGCAGGTATTTTGTCAAACATATATTTTCATATTATAGTTGTGCAGGCAGCAAATAAAGTGCAGCTGCGGACAATATAACTCCTTGAGCTTATTGTGTTTGAGCTTTTATTTTTGCTTTTAGTAGAATGAATACATGCCAAGTAAAAGCAATGTTTTAACATCATGGGACATTACTAAAAATTACCACCTCGCAATATGTCTTGAAGGGCTTGTCCAATTTTATAAATTCTTTATAGCACTCCAGGGTACATCAGTAGGAATATTGTGTTGTTAAATTAAGCAAGATAATATGTTTTCAGGAATTATTATATACTGGATTTATTCTACTTCACAGTATTTATAAGCCTGTTGGTTTGTTGAAAAACTGCCAGTCATAGTACCTACTCACATCTGCCATTTATACCCTGCAGCCTGAAATGCGGCTGTCTTTTCTTTCTTTATTAGAAGCTTTTGATTAAATACCCCCATCATCCACCACTCACTATAATATTGTATTAATAGATGTTGGATCGGCTGAGTCGAACTTCTTCTGTACTTTGGGTCGGCCAAACATACTGAGCATGTTTGGCCGACCCGAAGCCACACAAAGCCACCCGAAGTACGGCTGATTACAGCCGATATATACGGGTGAAATCAGCCGTATAAACCTGAAGTGAATAGCCGAACAGTGTTCAGCTCACTTCACTTCGGGTTGGTCGTTCACTCAGTGAATAGACCCCTCCGTGTCTAAATTTAACTAGAACACTGCAGAAATAAAAAAAAAATATTCCTGCAACCTAATACATGTGGCAGAAAATAAAACTTTTTATTTGTGCAGGAAAAACTTTCAGAAATGCAAAATACTATGCTAAAACACAGTGGGGGAATGTATCATGTGTTTGAACTCGCATATGGTCACATGGGATATATGTGTGCCAGATTTATGAGGCTGTAATGTTGTTCATAAATGATATTAAATGGACTCCAGAAAAGAAGACTCGCAACTCCAGGCAAAAAGCTTAACTGTCACTGAAGAAGTGGTCATGGAGACTTCTTAAGTTGCAATTGTTTTGTTAGGTGATGCTCCAGTTTCAGACAGCCGCATAATAAATGCAGATATAAACAGTTGTGACAAAATAGGCGCAAAACATGTGCAATTGGTAAAAAAAGTGCTAGCTCTGGTCTAACAGGCGCACATGCTAAAAGAAGCAGCTAAACAGATTTGCACATTTGCACATTAAAAAAATGATCTCTTCAAATTCTATTCAAATTATTTTATTTGTTTTTTACAATAAATACATTAAACATTCACAACATACCATACTAATTACATAAAACACTTAAAAACATACAGCGCTAGTGATGCATAATGTTATTATTTACAGGTTTTCATTTGGTATCCTTCTCCTTATAGCACTCATTTCATAACAACATCCTCCTATTAATACTTTTACATGATAAAAGCTCATAGATATATCCCGTCCATCTTAATGGTATATCACCAGACCATATATACCACTTAACAATAAACAGAAATGGCAAAAACCAAAAACACACAACACAAGAAACAGAACAAAAGAAAAAAAAAAGAGAAAAATGAAAAATTGACATAGTGGGATGGGGGTAGGGGGAGGAGTCACTAATTAGGTCTCCTCTCCCCTCTCACCCCTCCCTCCTTACAGATTACAAAAAATGACTCACATTTGGTAACGTTGTTACAGGAGAGGTTATAAATAGTAACAGGTCATCAGCAAATAACGCACATTTATGTTCCTGCCGACCGCAATAGACTCCTTTAATGTTTATGTTTTCATGTATGGTGATTGCCAGTGGTTCAATCGCCAACGCGAATAACAGTGGGGATAGCGGACATCCTTGTCTGGTTCCCTGAGATATAGGAATAGTCTCTGAGAGGTACCCCTGCATTTTTATTTGAGCAGATGGATGATCATATAGTGCTCTCAGTATTCCTAGGAAATGTGAGCCAAATCCCCATCTCACCACCAATGGGATTAGATAGTGCCAAGACACTGAGTCAAATGCTTTCTGAAGGTCAATCGATAGGAACATGACCCTTTGGGCCAAGTTCCCATCCCATTGTGAGTTTAGTATTGTCATTATATCAATCGCGCTTCTAATCTGGTCAGGGCCCTGGCGGCCCGTAATGAAGCCCACCTGATCTTTATGTATATATAACGGTAAAAAGGTCTTTAATCTATTGGCAAGGATTTTAGTTAAAATTTTCAAGTCATTATTAATTAGAGATATTGGCCTGTAATTTGAGACCTCCCCTGGATCCTTATTCGGTTTGGGAATCAGTGACAAGAATGCTCTATTAAGATCCATGTCTAGACGCCCTCCCGCTCTAAGATTATTAAAGAATGTTTCCAATCGGGGTACTAGTACCTCTGAAAATTTCTTGTAATACGAGATCGGCAAGCCGTCTGGCCCCGGCGCCTAAGATACCTTTGCCTGCTTTATTAGCATTTTAATTTCTGATGCTGTTATTGGTTCTTCCATCATCGCTTTATGGTCAGGAGAGAGACGTGGTACTGTTATTTTGGCCAGAATCTCGTCCATCTTATTCCCGGGTGCCAGGGTATGATCTCTATAGATATCAAGAAAGTAAGAGTGGAATTCCGTAAGTACTTTCTGTGGATTAAAGGAATATGTGCCACTGGAACATCGTATTTTAGGTATTGAATATGTTTTAGGCCTAGGGGACAGTTTATTGGCCAGGAGTGTTCCTATTTTATCACCACGTATAAAATGTATTGCCTGACCATCTATTACTACTCTCCGCCCTTGTGGTTAACAGTAAGTTTAGTTCCAATCTAGTTTTATCTATAGATGGTAAGAGCTTTAGGGATGGGTTTTGTTTATGGGCTTTAGATAGTTTCTGAAGTTCTACATCTAATTTGTTTATGCGTTTATTTGCTTGTTTTTTTAATCTAGTGGTCAGTTCAATTATTCGCCCCCGAATTGTTGCCTTGTGTGCTGCCCATACCATTGCTACCGAAATGTCAGGTGTTTCATTAAAATTAAAATAGTCCATTAAGTGTGAATGTATTTCTGATAATGCTTCCGTATTGCTTAACAGAGATTCATTTAATCTCCAGCAGTGCGTTTTAGTGAAGTCCGTAAGTGCAGAGAATCCCATCACCACTATTGAGTGATCCGACCAAACTGCCTTTTTAATTTTAACATAGGAGACCAGAGGTGTATAAGAAACTGAGATAAAAAAGTGATCTATTCGAGCATAACTTTGGTGGACTTGTGAAAAATGTGTATAATCCTTCCTTAGGGGGTGCAATTCCCTCCATATGTCTATTAACAAGTGCTTATTCAATAATTTAGCAAGCCTAATGCCTGCCTTTGGTGGGTGCCTACTTCTATGTCCGCCTATCCTAGTCCTATCTAAGCTATTGTCTAAAGCGAGGTTGGAGTCGCCCGCGCATATTACCAGTCCCTCAAAGTGCGGTGCTAAATTATATAACATTGAAACAAAAAATTAAATCTGAGCATAATTCGGCGCATAATACGATATCAGTGTAACCATCTTATCTTCTAAATACCCCTTCACTAATAAAAATCTGCCCTCTGAATCCGTAGTCATCATTAAGGAATGGAAGCTAGTCCGGTTGGATATACAGATGGCTACTCCTTTGGTTTTATTTGGCTCACTACTCAAAAAAAACCTTGAGTAGTGGGCACTCATATGTTTGGGTTGAGACCCTGCAGAGAAATGGGTTTCCTGCAGGAACAGAACCCCCGCCCGTATCGAGTGATAGTATTGGAAAGCCATCCTCCTTTTTAAGGGAGAGTTAAAACCCCTGACATTATGGGATGCAAACACTATCGGGACCTTAACTGTCATCCCACTCAAGTACTCCTGAACTACATGCCCTACTATTGTGTTTTGGGGATAAGATGAACCCTTCGAAGTCAATTAAACAACACAAAAATACAACAAAAAACAACCATACTAAATAACCCCACCCTGACCTACAAACATAAATAACATAACACAAATCCTGGGCCGGATCTCTTCCGGCCCCCTTAATCTCTAAATGTATTGACGCCATGTCAACACTGATCTAACCGTATTCCCCGATCGTTCTAGGAACAAGGTCAGATCAGGGCGCACGACTCCCCAGCCCGACCAACCTTCGCCCCAAACTAGCAATTTATATATCTCATGTTATACAGCATCAGATTTTACTGTCTTCTGTTTACTTTATTCCACACAGGGGATATTGACCCAGATGTCATTAGGTCCCCCGACTCCCTTTTGCCACCATTTATTGCTTCTACTTCTCCTGTCAGCAAACCTAGTTGCTGCAGGAGTTGTTGTCCTTCAGAATATAAGGCAACAGAGTAGGGGTCATTCCTGTAAAAAAATGTTAGCCTGAAAGGAAACGCCCATCTGTATTTAATTTCCTTAGATACCAAAATCTGCAGCAGCGGTTTCAAGGAGCGTCTTTTTAGTATTGTTGCCGGTGAAATATCTGCATAAATTTGAACAGAGTGTCCCATGATCAAGAGTTCAGAGTGTTTCCTAGCAGCCTGCATAAACAATTCCTTTATACTGTAAAAGTGCGGTTTGACTACCACATCTCTAGCCTGTCCATCCTGCCTTTTAACCGTATGGACTCGATGTATTCTGTCCAGCTCCAGTTTATTTTCCTCCACTCCAGGTATTAACTCTTTCATGAGGTGCTTCACCGTTGTATCCAAATCTGTCACTGTTTCAGGGAGCCCCCTGATACGAAAGTTATAGCGACATGATCTGTTCTCTAGGTCATCTACCTTAGAGAGAACTTCCTCCATTTTATTCTGAATAATCCACAGATGTTTCGTATTTTGGTTAGTACGTAGTATTGTTTGATCTAGTTTAGATTCCAGTGTGTCTATGCGTATACCCAGCTCTCTAATGTCCGATCTTATTTCAGTGGTGATTTGCTTAGCCATCTTATTCAGCCCTTTCTCCAACATTTCTGAGAACTGAGTTAAAGTGGGAGATCCCCCCATAGCATTCCCCAAATCCGATTCCACTTCAGCAATAGTTGGGCTAGAGGGATAGGAAGCTTGCTGGGACAACAGCATGTCCTCCAGAGTCCTTTCTATTAATGAAGAGGTTGAGGCAGGGGAGTGATGCCGTCTCGATTGGGTACTCACCGCAGTCCTCCCTGTGGGCATTGATTCCTCCCTTCCTCCACACAGCGATTCCCTGCCTTCACGAGATCCCGGCGTCACCACCATCTTTGTCCTGCTTCCTGCGGTCTTCTGGCCCACCCGAGACTGTCTATCTCCTTTCTTCTTTGTGGCTCCTCCGGTCCCTCCGGCTATCTCGATTCCTTGATCGATTCCTTGATCGGGCAAGCGGGTCCGCGATCCTGCTAATATCCCCTGTGGATACCGTACTCCCTCACTGATGCTGTCGGCTCTGGGAGCGGTCGTTTAGGCCAGGCTGGGAGCGGTGCTCACGGCACAGACATCCGACGGCGCTTACGGAGCAGACATCTGACCCGCTCCGCGCATACACCCCTCTAAAAAAAACAAAAATTATCTAAGAGGCTAAAACTGTTGCAATTGCTTTGATAAATCCCCCCTACCCCTCCCCCCCCGCCCCCCCCCCCTCCCCCCCCCCC
>NW_017306540.1:1485100-1490982 GCF_000935625.1 Nanorana parkeri
TCTCACTTAACAAAGGGAAAGTAATTGTTCTCTTTCTTTTTATTTTTGTAGTAGGAGGCAACTGTAGATTGGCAAATGTGCACCTTTTTTTTATAAAGAGTGAGAAAGAGAACCTCACCTCTACATGACTGGATATACTGGATATATGAAGTCAGCACAGGTGCACTTCACTTTCCTTCAAATTTAGTAATTCCAGCCCTCTCTGTCTGAATTTTACTGGGAAAATGCAAGAAAAATATTTCTGTCACTGGAGCCTAACTTGTGTGGAATGACAAGTTAACCAACAACAGAGTTACTATTGCAAGCCAACAGCAGCAATTGTAAAATACAAATGTGTGTTAAAGCCAATCACTTTTCATTAAAAGAAGTGTCTTCTAGTTACTAAATTCTTCCCAATCTCCCTATAGATAGGGAACTGACCCCAATTGAGAATATGATTTCAAATAAACCAGGGGGGAAGCACAGGGTGTCAAGGATATATAACATACTATTGGGAACAATGCTCCCATCCCCCCCTTATTACATTAAGGAGTGGGAACGAGAAATTGGACAGACCTTTACAGCAGAAGAATGGCATAAAGCTTTCCTCCTTACTTCTAAATCAAGTATATCGGTTGCTACCCAGGAGAGGAACTTCAAAATAGTAACCAGGTGGTATAGATGCCCAGTGAAATTACATAAAATAGATCCCCAAGTAACCAATATGTGCTGGAGGTGTGGAATGGAAGAGGGCACAATGCTGCACATATGGTGGACTTGCCATGGAATAAAGCCCTACTGGAAAACTATATTTGAGCTGGCAGGCAGAATTATGGGTACAAAATTATTTGAAACCCCAGAAGTGGCACTACTATCAATGCTTCCGGGCTCAGTAAAAAGCATAAAGGGGGGACTGGCATGCCCCATATTGGAAGCAGCAAGGGCGATAATTCCAAGATATTGGAGGCAAGCGATCACCCCTGAGATCCGGGATTGGGTATTGGAACTGAACCATATAATGCGAATGGAAGAACTGACAGCTCGTGTATATAATAGACATGAGATATTTGTAGAAAAATGGAGACCATGGAGGGCTTTTATTGGCTCAATAGAGATGCAACAATATCTATAAAAAGAAAGAGGGAAGGAAAGGAGTGAGGGGAAGGGAGGAAGAAGAGAGAAAGAAAGAAAAGAGAAAAAATGAGGAATAGCATCTTTCCTCTTTTCTCTTCCTTGTGCAATCTCTTTTTTTTTTTATTAATTTTTTTGTGTTTTTTTTGTGTTTTTGTGGGTTTTTGTTGTTGTTTTGTTTCGTTTTGCTTTTTTTTTTTTTTCTTTTTCTTTTCTAGGGGAGGGAACGAGTTTGGATCTAGGGGAGGAGGGGAGGGGGGGGAATGGATGAAGGAGCGGGTATGATAGGGTTTTTTTTTTGAATAAACAGGGGAAGAGAAAAGGTACGGGGCCGTAATTGAGTGGCATCTCAGACAGTATAATGCTCTTTGCCCTCTCTCTTTATGGCTAAACAAGTAATGGTGAAAGGTTGGTTTATTATCTATTTAGTCACAAGTACTAGTATTTTTCATCTGTTATGATATATTTTTTGCCTGTAATTAAGAATAAATTAAGACATTTTAGACATGAAATAGCCATATATGTAGAGGTTAATGATATCATTATGTAATTTATGGAATTGTATGTGAAATGACACAAATAAAATGTATTCTGAAAAAAAAAAAAATTCTTCCCAATCTTCCTTGGGGTTTGAATTTGATGATACATCATATTTAATCTTTTATTGAGGATGTGCTTTATGAAGTACACAACCGATACACACCAAATGAGAAACATAAGAGCTCTTGGCAGGAGAACTCAGTGTAAGTTTAATTAAGTAAACTTTGTCACAACTGCCATGTTTGCTGAATAACAATGGCTGATCAGTGATTTCTGTCATTGGTTGCTTTGAGTTGTTTTTTAACAACATGAACATTCACATGAATTAATCAGATTATTGAACTTGATAACTCTTTGCAGCATACCCTATGACCTGTGGGCTGTCAGTAGAAATGCATTCCTAAAAAAATCTATAATGATAAAAGAACTTGATCACTCTGTGTTAGAGTGCCACCCACATCCCAATGCTGGAGAGCAGAGCTGTAGTGGGACTGGGGAGTAAGGTGAGCATTACTGCATTATTAGCCTATCTCCTATAAAAAATTGTATTAAAAAAGCAAGCAGTAGATTCATCATCGGTTGTGGTGTTGGCGGTGGTGGTTGTGGTGGTGGCGGTGGTGGTGGTGGCAGTGGCGGTGGTGGTGGTGGCAGTGGATTTTACAAGATTTTCACATTTAACATACTGGCTCTTGAATATTTTTGCTAATATATTAAATATTGAGATTTTTGAATCAGCCAAAAAAGGATTCTGTGAGTAGCTCAGTGCAATTGCTCTCTGTTATTACAAACTGTTGTGATATCATCCACATAGGGAGTGCATGTTTTCCATTTAGTCAAACGTCTTACAGACTCACATTCTGAGAGGGAGAGGTACAGCATTACTATTGTGCATGTACATAAATAATTGTACATTATAAAGTAGAACTATTTTTTTTTAACATTAATACTTAGTTAAGAATATTATATTAAAAAATATGTTTTATATGCTACATTGAAGAGACAACTCCTCTAGGCAGGCTGTTGTGTTGGTGGTAATTGGGGCATTGGTATCATGATTGATGTTGCAGTTGCATCACTGCGTGAAATAGCTGATCCTAGATTTACATCAAGGGAACATGTATACAGTACGTAGGTGGTTTTATTTACAATTTAATCTTTTTGTGAATGGGTAACAAGGGGTACTACACCTTACTCACTCATGCAGGAAGGGGCTATCTGGGGCACCTTTATTTTAAAGTGGCTCCACATTCTGATAAGTCACCCATCAACATGTGAACAAAGTACCTTGCATGGGGAGGAGGGGTGTTCTTGCAATGTACAACAGTGTTGAGTGCATGTGGCCTGATCTCTCTGCAAGTGGCCGGAGCCAGCCGTAAGATCACGGCTGGCTCCGCCCAGCTGTCAGAAGCAAGCTGTTGGCCGGCCGCTCGGCCAGCTTTGGCTTTCAGCGCGGCTCAGCCGAGCCGAGGCATATGCGTTCGGCTCGACTGAACCACTCGGCCAAGTTCGGGAGTTGTACGGGCTATAGTGAATAGCCCGTACAGCAGCCCTTCGGTTCTACTGAACCGAAGGGGTCCTTGGGCCGAAGCTAGCCGACGGATCGGCCGTCCTACGGCTAGATCCTTCGGCTTCTTCGTGAATAGACCCCATTGTATTAATTGATTAGGTACCAATACAATCAAATCATCATGCCAATCAGGTATGGCATATGCATACTTGCATTGGGCCAAGCTGGACCAATGTAAGTATGCATAATACTTTATACCTGCAGTCCAGGTTAAAAGAAGCTTGCTTGACTGTAGGGATGAAAAATTAAATTGACAATGGTCAGAAATCACAACAAACGCGACCAATTTGACCAAGCCAATTCTCTCAAATTTGTCCAAAGAGCCCCAGACTAGATTATCATGCAGTGTAGCAGGGATCTCCCCATATAGAAAGGCTACATTGTAAAATGACCTACTCCCATGCAAAATGACCCCATTCCCATATGTGTCCCATAAGGCTGCTAGTGACCCTGTTAGGAGGTTCACAATACACTCTGCCAGTTAGTGTACAGGTACCACTTAATACCTTATTACAAAGGGGAAAAATACACAATTTTCACAGAACTGTACATAGTTATAGTAGTTAAAGACATTTCCCAAGATTCCTGCACAGACTCAGTTGTGCTAGGTTCTCTATTATTTATGCAGTGATTTTAATTTATAAATGTTGTTTGTATATTACATGATAAACTGTATAATACTTTATAGTATGTAGTAGATGTATTAAAGGCAAATAGCTTTTTTACTATGCAATCGAATTTTTACTTTGCAATGATTTTTTCCCCCCTTGGCTGAGTAAATGAGGTGGAGATGTGCTGACTTCCATCATCCAATCATGTGCAAGAAAAAAATGCTGTTTTTTATGTTTTCTTTGCACTTCATTGGGTATTCTTTGCAAAGGAATTTTTACCACATACATTAGGCTGAGGGACAATTCCTTTGCAAAGTGAACAGCTTGTTTGCTTTTAGTAAATGACCTTGAAGTTACCAACTGTGGAAGCTTACAATGACTCATGTAAGTTCTAGCTAACTCATTTTGCATTATGCCAATTGGGTTTTTTATAATGTGTGAAGCATCCTGGATTCTGTTGGAATGCCGCCAACTCTAAAAGTATACACATATATATTTCTATAAAGATGAAGACAAAAAACGTAAAAATAAGCTAAGAAAATAGATAGTCTTTACTTAAAATCATAAAATACCTTTATTGTTTTTTTTTTTGTATTACCTTATGTTAAGATTATTGTTGCCAGTAGATTGTAGAGTAAGATCAAACACCTACAGCAGAGGGTTTCAATATAACATATACACCCCTATAAAAACAAATGACTCAATGATATTTTAATAGTGTGCTCCGGGAACCAAATATGTAAAAGGAAATGTAATAAAGCATTGCCAGTGGAAAAAAGTTTTGCTGATGGAAAGTAGATGAATGCTTATAAGAGGAGAAAAATGTTTTTGCAAAACACTTGTTCATAAGCCATCCTTGCATTTTTTTTCCTCTCTGTCTCAAGTAAAATACAATTTTGGCAATGCTCCTAGAAGAAATTATTGTTGTTGGATATGTGATTGTCAAAAATAAGAAAAGCAAAAAAAGGTGGAGAATTTTTAACTCAAGACCTGCATTTTATGTATACCGTGCATTGATTATTCTAAATGTGAGAAATCTGACTCAGAGCTACAGAAGGCGTTCCGAAAAAAAAAGAAACGTAGAAATAATATGAGCATGTTTTTCCTGTATGTCTGTTTCCTTTCAGAAGTCTGGGAAGCAGGCAAGCACACAAATGAAGGTGGCACCGGATCGCACAAAGGGAAAGAATGAAAGCAAATACTTTAGGATAAGGACATTTTTGGATGGGGAATGTACTAATAAAAAAATATATATAAAAAAAATGCTGAACACATAAAAGTAAAAAAGAAAAAGACTGGTCTTGGTGAAACCAAGCTTTCTTTGAACAGAGCTGGCAGCAAAATATCCATCAGCAGCTGCAAATAGGAGATTTCCTTTTTCAGGCTTGCTATCCCCCTGAAGCTTTTTTCATTCCTATTCTTTTTAGATTCACTCTGGGATCCAGCTACCAAGCAACTGAGCTGTTAAGTACCTAATCTCTTTTCACTTGTCAGTTCTGGTGGTGGCCTACGGTTCTCTGTCTAAGCTAAGAAGCACTGATTGAAATTGAGGTCCCAGCCACAACACAAAAGAATAAAGCTATTGAGAAAAAGCAAATTACTTTCTTAACTATTACGCTCTACTGAAACAACTCGCCAATAAAGAATGCACACATATTGCTCTGTATGATGTATAGGGACACTTACTTTTGTAAATAATATGAAATATGTTTTTCATTTTGAAAAGTGTTATATGTTATTAGCTTTAAATGGGTGATATTTTAAAACTACAATAGACAACTTAAACAAGGCATTACTTATTGGCTGTATGCTACCCCAAGCCTACCCCAATTTTACCTAAACCTCACTACCAATATTACCAGTATTTGTATGATAGCCAACACAGATTGTAGTCCTTTTTATGCTAGATTACCATAAATCTAGACAATTTGTCAAAATTCAAAGAGTTGTGGATATCAGAGATTTGTCTTTCAACACCTAAAAATCTAAACATACTGGGTTCTTAGTATTGTTGCAAGTACCATGCAAAGACAGTACAGAGGCATTTTGTTTAA
>NW_017306540.1:1492280-1506687 GCF_000935625.1 Nanorana parkeri
ATCTTCTTACCTTTTCCTTCCATCCCATTTACAGACCCCCCACCCTTATATATATATATATTTTTTTGTTTTCTTTATTTCATAGGATGTCATTCAACCCAGAAAAGGACCGGTTATAAATCACAGGTGTCTGCAGGGGAAAGAGCCAGATAGAAGGTAATTATTTCAGCAAGAGCAAATAAAATGTATTTTTTTGAATAAATGTATTTTTTTAAATGACTATTTGGACCATTGATCCCACTTAGTAGTGCGCTTACTGGTCTTTTGTTGTATTTTTGTCTGTGATCTTACAAGGTAGATTTTTCCTTATGTTCTTCTCCCTTTGATGCCATGCAAGAAATAGGGGGAGCGATTGTCACTTGGGTAGTAAGGCATGAACAAAATTGTCAGAAGTTTAATTTTTCCTTAACCCTGTCCCTGGTTTTGTCTGTGTCCCCTTTTTAGAGTTTTATCACTTACTCACCTGACAGGAAGTGAAAGAAAATCTCCCCAATAGGGACACTTGTGGCAAACCCCCCCTCCCCAGAGGTTCTACTCTCTCCCTGCTTTATCCAAAATTAAATAAAGACTTTTGTTTTTACCCAAGAGGGGCTTTTTAATTAAGCTTATTTAAAAAATGTTGAAATTAATATGTTTCTCTTTTGTCTTTAAACTGACCTCTTTAGACAATTTTGTCCTCTAGTGTCTACTACATTTCTTGTGAAAATACACCAGAAAAAAAAACGGCTTCTGCACTGCAAGGGCTGACATCACCATTGTTTCAGAGAGATCATGCAGAATTCCGAGTACCCCAAATCTCACTAGCAGATGCCCCTGCACTCTCCTGGAGCATTACCTTTAGGGTACTCAGCATTCTCTGGGACTTTTTCTGGAGTGATCATGACATCACCCTCAGTCACCCTCATTAATGCATACTTTATTTGATAGATGAGATTATTTACAAACTTTCTTTCCTCATAGTTTTTTTTTTACTTTACTGTAACATTTTAGCAATGGAATGGGCTGAATAAATAAGTGGTCTTTGCTTTTCTAGTGCAAGGTCCCATTATTTTCTTATTTTAAAAGTTTAATCCTTTTTGAATGCTTCCTTTAAATATTTTCTTTGTGTGCTGTTTAAAATAATGCATCACAACTTTTTTTTAGCGAAGACTGACGAGGTAGTACGAAGTACGAAGTAGTAAGTAAATGGCTGCTGAAATACTTGTTCTAAAAGTTCAGTCTAATCTGTGATGTTGTAGAAGGAATGGACTTGACATTTAAATATAATTGAACTGCTCTATATGCTTCTTATAATGTTCCAATATGACAAGGAAAAGACTGCACTATTCAAATGCCTCCGTGAGAGTTTCTAAATGATAGAAAATATTTCTTCACAATATGTCCCAAAACTATAACATGATCCTAATCTAAGGGCCCAATTTATAAAGCAGCAGGATGGCCTTACTGCATTTACACTGCTGCTTCAAAAATAAATAACAAACTATTATTATCATTATTATTATAAATGTGTCCTCCTTTCACTTGCCTTGGGTCTCTGAACCAAGCAAAGCCCAAATAATTTTATTAAATGGGGAAAAAAATAGTTGGGAGGAGGCAAGTCTGGTCTCGCGACCATCTAACCAGGACATGTGACCAGGCTCTGCTCTTGTTATGGAATGTTTCCTGAGGTATTATGCAGAGCACACTTCGAAGGACACTGCAAGCGCAATTCCTCGCCCAGGCATTTTATAAATTACTTGTAAATTGCAGGTCAAGTGCAGAGTAAACACTATTTCCTGCAGTATCCACTCTCTATTATAAATAACCCACTTTTTCATAATAAATAAAGACCATTTTACTAACGAACAATGCATAAAACATTTTATATTGCGGTGTATTCAGTGAATAATTATTAAACCAATCAAGGTCTTTAATGGAAAATGTGTGTACACCTCTAGAATAATGATGCGATGAAACACAGTTTACTGAGTCAGCTCTTATTAAGGGAAATCTGTAGAGTAAACATGGAGGGTGCCACTGTTCAACTCTATTACAAAAAAAATAACTTCCTGGCTTTAAAAAAAAATTTTACTTCCAATAGCTTTATAATTTGTTTTTGAGCTAGTGATCTGGCAGAAGCATGCAGATCAAGAGCTCTGGTATTGCTGACTTGCTAAAGGAATGCTTGATTCAGATCAGTGACTCAGAAGGTAATGACAGCGTCAGCCAGCATTCTTAAAAGGTGAGGTCTGCAATTGCAGACCACTTTTTCATATCTTTAGAGGTATTGAGGTGTTTCGGATGCAGAAGATTCTTAAGAGTGTTCTTATTGGTTTAGTGCTGATTATTAGCCACCATCAGCATCGGGGTGTTTTTTTTTAAGTGGCCACGTTGGACTTTCTTTTTTTATAACACCACTACACACATGTTCTTCAAGCCAAAAACAAAATGGATGCACAGCTAAAAGTGGTACTGTATATACAAATAGGAGATAAAGTCCAGCACACTGTGAATCCTTTTGAATGTATTATTTACTCAAAAAGAGAATGGTGAACTTGAGATCAGCCAACATTTTGGAAATGTGTAGGCCTCCTTTCTCAAGGTGACAATTTGACTTGCGACAATTTGCAGTGCAAACATTACACTGATACAGATACTCATTTAAATGTAATTCAATAAAAAAACATACATGGAATTGCTGAATACACCCCTGCATGGTATTGTGAATTGCACTATGGGGTCTATTCACGAAGCTGCCGAAGGATCTAGCCATAGCTTCGGCCGATCCTTCAGCTAGCTTCGGCCCCAGGACCCCTTCGGTTCAGTAGAACTGAAGGGGTGCTGTACGGGCTATTCACTATAGCCCATACAGCTCCTGAACGTGGCCGAGCGGCTCAGCCGAGCTGAACGCATATGCATCGGCTCGGCTGAGCCGCGCTGAAAGCCGAAGCTGGCCGAGCGGCTGGCCATTGGCCGGCCGACAGCCTGCTTCTGACAGCTGGGCGGAGCCAGCCGTGATCTTACGGCTGGCTCCGGCCACTTGCAGAGAGATCAGCGTCCCTGGTTACCTGCTAACCAGGGACACTGATCTCCAAACAGCAAACTCTCCCTTGCACTCTGGGAGTCTCCCGCTCCCAGCAGCCAAGGAGAGAAACACTGCTGTTTCTTTTTTTTTCTTTATTCTGACATGGAGCTGTGTCAGAATAGAAAAAAAAAAACAAAACGCTTTTGCCCATTGGAATGCATTGCTAGACTCCTATTGGCTATTTCAATTTGCAATAGCCAATAGTAAACTAGCATTGTACCCGCCCTCTGCTGCAGTTCTCCATCAGGTCCATAAGCAGAGGGCGGGTACAATGCTAGTTCACAATGCTAGTTCACAGAACAAGCCTCTGCAGGATAGATAGCAAGAAATTCCTTGTACTTTAGGCTGAGAGGAAATAATTCCCACTATAAAGGCTATATTCAAATAGTATCCCTGTCACATTCACGTCCATATCATCTTACTTAACTGGAAACAGCAGCAAAGATAACCACCATATTGGAAGAATGGGAAAAGGAATTATATCCCATAAAGTCATATCAAATGCAAAAGTCATAACAAGCCTTCATCAATTCTCAATGCGAATTGGTTAGATCAGATGACAGGGATTAAATCATACATGAACTGTTCCATAAATCCCCCCTCCATATATAGGAAAGGGGAGGGGGACAAACTCTCCTCCTTCAATTTATACACCTAGCCTTCAGAGGCTTATTCTGTTTGGGCTGCTCGCTATCTGGTTGGGTCCATCTATCCCCCATATGTGAGATCCATGGTTTGATGCTCTGCTCGTACATGTCCATTGATTGTTTCCTAATGTGGTAGGTGCCAAAAATGTAAAATAATCATATTAAAATTGCTATATTTTATTGATTATTGTTTTGAGATTTCCTCTTATACTGAATTCCTGAAGAAGTGCATCAAGCATGAAACACGTAGAACTTATACCCCTCTAGTTACCTGCAAAGAGAAGAATCAACATCTTGACATTACTTAACTTTATTAATCTGTTGGAGTAAGATTGTGGGCTGGTATTTGGAGGTTTATTCCAATGTGTCAAAAACAGTCAGAATATGAATGTTGTACTGTTACAATTTCCATATTTGTTTATTACCAATTTTAATCATGTTCTAATGGAAACACTTTTTTACAATTATGAAGTAAAGATCCTTTTTGGCTCTGTCATTTAGCACCAAAGCCCCACCCATTATATTTTGTCATATTCTATGTTATGGACAAGAGGGAGGGGGTTTGTAGCCCTCTCCTAGGATGAAAATGCTGTTCTCCATAAATACAGTACAGTGTGTGTGCACTGTCAGATTAGGACAGGAAGTGTCACCAAATCAGGTTTACCAAGTTAAAATAAAGGGACAAAAAGCCTGAAAAAAATTAAATGAATGTAGCCACCCCATCTAAGGTAAACTTCAATATACAACATATTTGTTCTTGGGTTCACATATCCTTTAAAGCTAAACTCTGGGCACAAACACTTTCATTTTAATTTATTCCTCAATAGCCACAGTGGCTATTGTGGCTAAATACACTTTGTGTGAACCAAATGCCTTTGAAACCTCAGCTATTACCTCATCAAAGTAGCAGTGACCTCATTACTGTGCTGTTCATAGCCTGTGCAGAGAGCAGAGATGTGGGAGGGACCCATCAGGCCCCACCCACTACAGGCAGCCTAGTAGAGAAGAGGGTGGATATCAGACCAGGTAAGACCAATGAGCCAAGACCAAGGAGAGAGCAGATTCAAGTAAGAATACAAATGTCTTTTGTATTTAGAACATAATTACAGTACTTATCCCAGGATTGAGCTTTAAGGGGGCTAAGATCATCTATAAATGCATGAATGGTCCATGGAGCGAATTCACTAAAATGTTGTTTGCTTGAAGGTCACCACAGAAGTCAACCATGTGTCTTTCTTTAACCTAACATGGCATGTAACATAAATAATTCACTTTAAGGAATTAACCTAGGCCTGGTATTTGTGTTTGGCCTTTTACAACTTGTGTAAACAGGTTTAGAACACTGACAGCTAACACACTTAAAGTGCATGTTACATTATTTTAAACAATCATTCAAAAGTACGTGTGTACTTATAGTCTTTATCCTGTTAAATTATGTGTACTTTATCATCCAAGTCAAAGAATAATTAATTCTAAGATATGCAACAGCTTACATACCTTAGGGCATTCACAAAGTCAAGAGGAATTACAAAATGAGCAGTTAATTATATGTAGCTGCTGGCAATATCATACACACATTTCCATTACGTAGTGCAGCAGTGGAACAAAATATTTTACATAAAAGGGCAATTGCATTGGTAAGTATTTTTAATTTCTATCTCTCTTGTCTTTAGATTAGTTATCATTTGCATGGCTGACAGTGCTATGGAAAATGTGTTAATTTTGAGTATTAAACGAAAATGTGCTTAGAATGTTTGATTATAAAGCATTGAGTTTCTCAATAAATGTTTTTATTTGTTCTGGAATGACTTGTTAAAGTTATAAAGTTCTATCAGTCTAGGGTTGTCAATCGTCCTTTCTTAGCAAATTGTACCTTGTGTTCAATAAAAACATGTTCTCTGCCAATATCCATGATATCATATACCATTCTATTGACAGCATTCCTATAAGTCTGAGCAGTTAACCCAAGTCATTCTTTTTTTATCAGAGTCAAAGCTAGCTTTACCAGGACTAATGGGGAACAAAAACAGCCACCCTCCAGAAGGAAGGAAAGTGTCAGAACCAATTCACAGATGATTTGAGGATCTACAGCCGAGTGGTACACAAATAAGATACATTTGTGTTAATAGTTGGGGTATTTAAATGTATTTTTAAAGTTTAAAAATTTAGATTCAGTGTCAATCTAAAGCTAGGAGGGATGGCCACTACTATAACTGCTGAAACTTCTCAGTCTTTTTGCTCCTACATTTTACTTATCATAAGAAGTAAGAAGAAATCTCCCCAACAGGGACACATATGCAAATAGCAATCCAAGGCACTAACCCTACATCACTCTATCCAACACAGAATAAAATGTTTTGGCTTGAGATTGGCTTGAAAGCTTTTCAGTGAGATAATTAATAGGGGTTTAGCTAGATTGGCAGCCAGAACAAAATATAAATGTCAATATGGTAAAAGCTGTTTATTATATAGGTTGTGTCTCCATGTGAGCATAAATGCAAAATATTCCTATTCAACATAAATTCATCCTTTGCTGGAGGACAACTGTACCTCATCGAAGATTTATGTGTGGCCTTACTATCAACTAAAAAGTGTTTTGTGTAACAAACAGGTATTGCAATAAAAGGTTTAACTGTTGCAATGCAATGCAGCTACACTTAGAGTAAAAATATGGGCACAGGTAATAATTATGCATACTGTATATATAATGCAGTCCATCACTAGCATTAACACAGCAATTCTCCATAACCCCGTTGTTTTATTACCTGTTGATCCTCCCAGCAGATCTGTTATTTTTCTATCTGTGACAGGCCAAGTTGTCTATCAAAACTGTAGTTAAAGGTGTTTGGAACAAACCATAAAACACTACTGGGGATGGTCATAATGGTCATCCTTTATTGTTAACTGGAGATTACCATCAATTCTTCGCAAACTTGAATCTCCACAATATATCCCTTTAAAGCTGCAGAAGCTATCTTGAGTCCACCTTCAATTCCTGTCTGAATAACTTCCATCATTGATCAATCTCTCATTTCCCTTATTTGTTCTGTCGGTGACCCCTTTCGAAGCTATTAGCTTTCTCTGCCATCAGTCATTTTGCTCCAGAGCTTTATGTGAGAGTCAACCAATCAACAGACTGCACAGCTAAAATCTGCTGCACCCATTGGTCACCAGGGAGAAGCAGGCACATCTAAAGGGATAAAACAAAAAAAAGAGCGCTACTACCCAGAGGTTACTTATAATTCAATGAAATTCTTTGGTGGTAAATGTGAAGAGAGAGGAGAGTAACTCACTGCTGGATAGAGGCAACCGAAATTCTCTGATGGGAAAGTAGGATGGCTGTCCCGTCATTGGAAAAATTCCTGTGTTTTGCTGTGGCAGGAGTGAGGGAAGAAGGCTGGTGGATCATGAAGCCTCTGGCGGAAACTTGTGCAGGCAGCTGTCACTTTTGATGAAAGGCTTCCCAGATGTAAATGGTAGTGTACGGGCTCTCCTGACGGCTGTAAGGAGAAAAGTCTGTGCCGCCAGGCAGTTTTAAGTGTTGCGCCGCTGCTGTGTAAAAAGTAGGTGTCCGTGAAGGAGAAAGTTCAAGCAGAAATATAAAGCAATCCTTTTTTTTTTTAAATTCTTAATTTATACAAGCACAAGAGTACTGCACAGAACTGTAAAGCATATGGGCCTCACGGCCATGCATATTCGAACATTCGCATACATCTACAGCATTATACACATAAACATGTCGGCCCTGGGCCAGACCCCTCCAACCGATCACCCACAATGTAACTATCGGTCTGCACCAGCACTCCCATGACATTTTCAGTTTTACCGGTAGAGGACTAAGTAAGAACAAAACTGTGATACTAAGGATACTATCCCTCAGCTGGAGCGCATAGTTCCAATTTTACCTACTGAGAGCAAAGGAAAGAGAACAGTAAGACAAAGAAAGAAAGAATACAGAGATCACGATAACAAGACATCCACGGGAGGGGAAGCTCGTGGACCGCCTAGGTCCCGGTCCACGAGCATCCCCCGCTCGGGAGCACCGCCGCCTATGACTTACTCCTGGCTAACCTGAGGGAACTCCGAAGAGTCCCTGAACTGATACCATGCTGCCCAGTTGACAACAAACTTGTGCTGGGCCCTAGGTATTGATGAGGTTAGGTCCTCCATCAGTCTGATCTCCTCCACTCACCTTACCCACACCGCCACCGAGGGTGGTCGGGATTGCCTCCACAATGCTGGGAAACATGCCCCAGCTGCATTTAGTAGGTGGATCAGCAGGGAGCGTTTATATGTTTTCCGCGATAGCGGCGCCAGGTGGAGAAGATATACCGAAGGAGTAAACAGTAGGGTCAAGCCCAAAGCTATCCTTTTAATGGGATGGGGTAAAGGTATCTGGATCTCTGTAAAATGCTTAAACCTGCAATATGGGACTCCACACTATTCACTGTTGCGTTCCATAGTCTAATAAACCATGGATTACCAACTCTTAGTTTGTGTTCTTTCTTTACAAAACTCAGTGAAAAGGAACTCAAGTTCCCCTGTAAGCTGGTTATGAATTGATGAGTGAATTTGCCATGTGTTTTGCTTGCTGGATTTGGTGTCAGGACACACTGGGGGCTTCAGCTGCTGCTGTCATGTGTGGGGCTTCTGATGTGTCCCTTGACCTTTAAGGAGGATTGGGCTGCCTCCTGGTGAACCTGCACCCAATTCATCCTTTGCTTTATATGCTCCAAGATAGGGGCTCGCATAGATTAGAGTTAGGACCAAACTACACAGAGCGGCCTTGCCGAGGCAGTGTGGCTTCCAGATATTTTGCAAAATTTGTGCAACTAAAACCTCTGTTTTTAATCCTAAAAGTTAGACAGTGCCATTTTTTTGCATGATGACTGGTGATTGTGCTGGGAAATTTTTGCTTTTGTACTGTGTAAAGCCCATCCATGTGCACCTTGTTTTAACCCCTTCATGACTGAGCTTGTTTTTAGTTTCTGTTCGTAAATGACTGACACACTTTTGACATTTTTGCTGTGTGATTCTTCCACGTCAGTAATATACTTTCTTACAAAGTGCACCCACACATATTATATATTGTTTTTTAGAGGACAGATAGGGCTACATATTTATATCACATATGTGTGTCTAACGGCTCACTTAGGACAAATAAAATATAAAAAAAGAGAAAAAAAACGTAAAAAAAAACACTTTTTTCCCAGTTTTGATTTGTAGTATTTTTTTACAACACCAGCACAGCTAAAAACATGCAATAAATACATTCATTTATTTGTGCCTTATTTTTTTTTTACACTTTTCACAAATTTTTTTTTTTTTTACACTTTTCACTTTTTTTTAAACTTAAAAATTGTATTTTATTTATTTAATTATATCAAACAGTCATTGTGAATTAATCTCACTGTTACTGCTTGATAAATTAATACATTTTTGGTTATTATCAGGCTGCTTCAAACTTCAGAACAGCCGATAATAAGTTAGTGACACTGATCCTGCAGCAGTTCAGGATTCAGCTGTTACTAAAGGTTTTCTGATTGTTGCAACAACGATCAGCAAACTGAAACATTCTTCTTCCAGGAATAGATACATTATAGGAATAGACACATTATGTATCTATTCATGAAAGAAAAAAAGAAAAAAAAGCCAGTATAGCTTGAGAGAGATATCTCTCTCGATCTATACGAGCTGTCAGAATGCCGGCAAAAGCCGGCATGTGTGTCCGCTTTGCTTTGACTCTCAGACACCCGATATTAAGGTATTGGGTGTCTGAAAAAGGTTAACCCTTTCATTAATGAATGCCTCTGTAGTAAGGGCATCTATTAATGAATGTTAAAAGCTGATTCTCAGCGTTTAACAGCCCTCTAAAGAAGCAAATAACTCGTCACGTACAGTGTACGTGACAAGTCATTTGGTCCCTTTGTGGCTGGACGTACAGTGTACGTCTCCCGTCACGAAGGGGTTAAAGCTGGTTATACATTGATGAGTGTGTTTGCCATTTGTTTTGCTCACGTCGCATGTGTCATACAAGCCAATGTTTCCGGGCCCGCTGGGTCCCTTCTTCATGACAACATGTGTCACTCTGAAGCAGGACCCTGTGTGGTCCTTAAATGTATTGGCTTCTATGACACAAGATATGAGTTTAACAAACTGAATTAGGAAATACATACATGAGTGTTGCTGATTTTTCATTGAATATTTGGATATTTCAATGTATGTCATTTATTATTTTGCCCATAGTGCAGATTAAATGCTCCTTATATAGATCTCTGTAAAACTCTTAAACCTGCAACATGAGACTCCACACTATTTCCTGTTGTGCTCCTTAGTCTAATAAACCATGGATTACCAACTCTTAGTTTGTATCCTTTCTTTACCAAACTCAGAGAAAAAGAGCTCAAGTTTCCCTGTACCCACCACCAGTGACAAGTGCTCAGTTAATTCCCAGAGTGTTATGATTGCTGTTAATTCCTCGGCAGGAGCATATTCCCATCAATATAACATCACAGCACACTGGAAAAAGGTTAATAAATAATTGCTTTGTATATAATATATGTCGTCAGTTTTGGCTCTGCAGGTGCAAAACAATTTACAACCAAATTACCTTATTTACAGTCATGCTGTGCTTCCTATGCTTTAATATGCAGGCAAATGATATCAGCTTGACTCCTGCAAACAGCTTCAATTCAGAACACAGTATGCAGATAAAACCCCTCTTCTTTATGCGGTAATAATTACAATAATTTACCTCTTTTGAAATCGTATTATCTTGCTACTGTTACTTATTATTCATGTTATTGTTAAATTACTGCTCAGAAACATTTTTATTTGAAAAAGTGGGAAATAAGCTAATGCTATGTTTGACATTTTCTTAAGCGGATATGAAAAACCTATCATTTCAGAGCTCCGCGCATTAAGTTTAAAGGTCATTCGAGGGGGGCACATATTCTCTTAATTGTAAGTGAAATCTTCAGTGACAATTGATGCTTGACTGGCTTCTTTTCACTTTCAGGTTAGTCATACAGATATTGAAATAATTGTTAAGGTTTAAACTGTGTATTTAAAAAACCACTACAGAACCGCAGAACAGCCAGCAAGTGACACGTGACAAGAACCAAGGGAAAAGCAGACTTTCCCTGGACCTCGCTATTTCACCTCACTAGGAGAGAGGTAAAGAAGTTTTTGACCTGGATCTGGATATTAGGTGCCACACCCCTGGTAAATAGTATGCAAAAGAATTATTTTAAAGAAAGAGAAAGTGGGGTTTTGAAAGCACCAAAAAATGACAACTCCAACCACAAAATGTAAAAATATATATTTGTTTATTTCATATAAATCTTAAAAAGAGAAACAGAGAGGGCTTAAAGCCAATAATAAAATTGAATAGATGGTCCCTAAAAAAGCTCTTTCCACATGCACAATACCTCACCATTAGCAGAAACATACATGATTCATCCTATGTTCTTATGTACATACATGATTGGGGTTAAAATGCCAAATGACCAGATTACATATAAAGAGGCCCTTAAACAATTGTTCGTAGGGCTATGGAATAGAATAATTGCTCTCCGCTAGCACTGCCCTAGGAACAGAGTGTGACCCTCGGCACAGAACATAATTCAATTAGTAAGTGAGAACAACTTTTAGAACATGATTAAGTACAGAAGACAATGTTAGTTCAATTATAAATCCACATGATTCCCCATCCAAAATGGTGGGTAGATGTCTTAGTCCCCAGTGTTACTTCATCTGATATCCACCATATATCAACATAACCTATATAGGTAATGCTTGAATATATATATATATATATATTTAGGCTTATCTTAACCCCTGTACTGCTGGTGTATACATGTTCCCTTTTTCCCAGCAATATTAACCCCCCCACCCCAGCAGATATCAGTCTGAAGTGAGCACACAAGCTGACTTTGTCTCAGACCAGATGGCTTTTACTGCAGTATTTTAACTAGCAACATGGTTCACAGATTAATAATTGTATCTCGATAAAGTTAAATACAATTTAAATTTTTTTGTTGTTTAAGACAAGGATTACTTTAACAGTAAGTAACAATTTCTCTATACATAAAGCTGAATGGATAATTCAACTGTAATTCCCCCAAATTATTTACTTAAAACATAATTCAGCTTAACAAAACACTTCTATTTCCTTCTTGGCCTAAGTTCATATACACTGAGTGGCCAGATTATTATGACCACCCCATCAGTACTTCGTTGGGCCACGAGATGCCTCCCTTGAGATGACTTTGTTGGGCCGCCTCGTGACTCCACCAGATGTTGAAAGGTGATGTGAAGAATCTGACACTGCACTGTTGCCCTTCTGTTGTCTTGTACCAGTCTTGCCACTCTCCATTCTGTCCTAACATTGACTAGTCGCTGACTGCCACAATTCGCACGTTCAGACCCAGATTTTTGGCTGACAGTCCCGTCTTTAAACACTTTAACAACAGCTGCTCTTGAACATTTAACGAATTCTGCTGTTTTGCTGATACTCGCTCCATCGCTTGAGCGCCAACAATCATTCCACGTATCTTCAGAAAAAATCACTTCTACTGTCGTGGTAAACAACCTGCTTCCCTATTTATAATGGTCTGGCCCTCTGGCAACTTCAGCGTGAAATTATAGCTAATTTGCCTACAAATGTCAGGTAAATCATAATAATCTGGCCACTCAGTGTATTTTTATATAAAAATGTACAATACGGGGGCGCAGCTGCCGATGGAAGACACCTTCTGAGACGGCTCCGCAGCTCGCCCAGGCAACTAAGAATTAAGACCGGAGCATTAGCCTCCCCAACCGTCAACTTGCCTTAGCCTGACACCGGAACCCTCTCCGCACCGGGCCATGTCGTTTTCGGCAACGAAAAACCCTCAGAAGGGTAAGCAGCAACCTATAACGGAAGTGATGGCCAGGGCCTCGGCCAAGATGGCGTCCGCGGCCCGAGCACATGAGGCAGTGATCCGCACAACCTCAGTGTCCAGCAGCGATATGGATGAGGTGGACCTTGACAGCCATGAGGGCGATCGCTCCAGAAAGTGATCACAGACAGCTCTCCTACAACGTTTTGACGCAATGTTACAGAAAGCGCTTCAATCTACCTCCAAACAAATCACAGATAAGTTACTGAAGGAAATAAGAGATCTCGACCATCGAACCGCGGCCTTATAGGACAGGTGTGATGACCTTAAAACCGACCTCTCTACGGTCACAGGCGATATGGAGACCCTCTGCGAGGAGAATTTGCAGCTCCTGTCCAAGCTCGAGGACTTGGAGAATAGGTCCCGGCGCTCTAATCTCCGCATCCGCGGGCTCCCGGAGCACATTGTGGACCTGTACTCCACGACGACTGCGCTTTTTCAGGAATTGGCCCCTGATGTCCCTCTGGAGAGGTTGGAAATTGAGAGGACCAACCGGACTCTTAACCGCAGACGGTCGGATGGGCCCTCTCGGGACATCCTGGTCAAGTTACACTTCAGCCGCACTAAAGAAGACATTATAGCCACTGCCAGGAACAAAGCGCAGCAGGGTCCGCTCACTTTCTAGGGCCGCGAATATAAATTGTTCACTGATTTGGACCCCTCGATCATAGCAAAAAGAAGATCTCTACGTCCGTGCCTTGATGTCCTTAACAGATTATCTTCAGATTGCTCTTTTCTCATGGAGGTAACCATCGTACCTGTACCACCCTGGAGGACACCCAACGAAAGTTGGCCGCCCTTGGCCTTGCAGATTCGCATCCTCCGAGCCCGGATTTGCAGAATTCTGCATCCCAGTCCTCCAAGCGATCTAGGAGCGACTCAGACCAGCACCACTCAGGAGAGTCGCGAGGAGCTGCTGTCAAGATGTCCACCAAAAAACCCTCGCCACGTTGAACTACCTAGCAGCCTTTCATGGGCTGATTCTACCTTTCTGTCACCTGCTGTGGAGGCACGCACCCAGCCACCTGACACCATTTACTTTGGGTCCAACCCACAGTTGTTGGTGACTGTTGTGCCCACCCAACTCAACTTGGACCTCGAGACCCCCCATTCCTTCTACGGGTCTATCATCCCTTCACTTCAAGTGTTGATCGCCTCTGCTGGGACCCCTATCTCTTATGCCTGCCCTCCACTTGAGAGAAAGGACACCCCCAAAGTGCCTTGATGACCACCAATTATGACACCATCCTCTGCTCCACTGTGGAGACCTGACTATCCCACTTGGAAAAGAGACTGTTCCCTAAACATTGCACCCTCTCATCTCACACTTGTGCAGCGAGCCCTTCTCCCTACTTCCACACTTTTCAACTGTAAGATTTCCCGCACTATATCCTTTTTGTTGGTGACTCACTGTACTATAGCATTGATGGTAACTCACAGGTAACCCACTTTAATGCACAAATAGTGGGACAGGGCCCTGGTATCATAACCCTTGCACTCAGGCTGATGAAAGACCCCCATCCACAGACCCCACCGGTCAAGCTGCTGGCCTCTCCTCAATTACAAGTGCCTACCAACAGCCGCCACTGTCTCTCAGCCTTGGCCCTTAATTGGCGCACTAGGCACTGACAACCTCTGCACCCTCTTACTTTTTGCCCTACACTACCTTAAGGCCACTTGACCTAGGAATGTACCGCTCAGTGCCTAGTTACCTTACCCCCCCCCCCCTCTCCCCCCCTTTCCCTGTCATTTTT
>NW_017306540.1:1506863-1512153 GCF_000935625.1 Nanorana parkeri
AGTGTCCCTCACCCCCCCCCCCCTTACTCCACCGGTTCCGTTAAAATTCTGTTGTTGAACGTATATAATGTACTTAACTGTCATGTTCTAGAGTCTTTGTTATTCAACAATGTTTTATATACCAGGTTGACAAAAGTTTTGTTTGCAGATAATTTTGCCTGGGCGAGCACGTCACTGTGCTCCCCATCTCTTGGATACCTTGGGAGGTATGTGGTACTTTAGTCCCATCCGCCCAACGTTCCAGGCGTGTTGTGGATTGTATCCACTACTTGTATTCGTATTTGTATTGCTGTTTGATGTGTCTTGTCATGTGTATCCCCTTCCCTCTTGTCACCCCATCTTCCCACCTTCTCATCATCCCTCTTGGATCCTCATGTTGCATTCAGAGTCGAGCCATGTGTCGATATGGACAGCGGTATCAGATGTCTCTCGTTCAACCAGGTTGGGTGAGTACCATAAGCCTTATCCCCATTTGACCCAATATGTCTCTTAACATTCTTAGCCTTAATGTGCAGGGCCTCAACTCCCCTAACAAAAGGACACAAGCCTTCAGATTTTTCCAATCTGCCCACGCAAATATAATCTTCCTCCAGGAAACTAATTTCTCCAGAACGTCCTGCCCTAAATACTTCAGCTCCCAATTCCCGCAGATATATATGGCCAATGACTCGTGCAAAAGGAAAGGGGTCCTCATTGGCTTCCGCAGATCAGCAAACTTTACATGCCACTCGGAGACCCGCGATCCTCAGGGACGTTACCTGATCCTCACCGGTATCCTAGATGATAAGGAAATTACGCTTGTTTCCTATAACGCCCCGAATGTGGATCAAATAGCCTTTTTTCGGGACCTCCTAGACAAAGTTCACACCCGTTCGACGGGTGCAGTCATCATGTGTGGAGACTCCAACATGGTACTGTACCCGCATCGGGATAAATCTAACACTTCTCCAAACTGCCTGCACACGGCGAAACCCTTTAGAGATCTTTAGATGTCCTCCTACTCACTGGTAGATAGCTAGAGGGAGGTCAACCCACATAGCAGTCATACTACACACATTACTCCCATCCACATGCAGTAGACTCACGGATTGATCACATTTTCACTTCTGCAACCCTAACTCCCCATATTCTTCATTCTCACATCTTGCCGATCCCGTGGTCCGACCCTTCAGCTGTAACAACACTTCTTCCTACCATGCTCCCCACCCCGACCTTCCTGACCTGGACCTTGAATAACCCCCTTCTAGCCGACCCCTCCACCAAGACCCTGCTAGAGTCCTACATAGCAGAATATATCCAAATCAACCAAATACCTGATATCTCCCCTGTCACCCCATGGGAGGCTCATAAACCAGTCCTCAGGGGCCGGATCATCCAATTGTCATCCCAACTTAAGAGGGAACGATTGCGCAGACTGGCCTCGCTTGAGAGAGCCTTCAACGATGGCTCCCAAGTCTTCTCTCAAGACCCCTCCCCAGCGCGTAAAACTGCCTTAGAGACGGCTCGCCAAGCACTAAATCGTCTGCTCACTGCCCATGCTGCCAAACAACTACATCGCACTGCCCATAAATTCTACCTCAAAAGTAACAAAGCAGACTCCCTCTTGGTCACTAAGCTTAGGCGACTAGACCCATCATTTAAACCCATCAGGCTGCATACAACCAAAGGAGCCCATACCAGTACTCCGACAAAAGTCCTGGATATTTTCCAGCAACACCTCACGGCCCTATATACCTCCCAGGACCACTTTAACGCTGACCGAGCGGATCAGTTCTTCGCTGACCTTGATCTCCCTGCCTCACGGAATCTCAGGTTGCCTCCTTTGAGGAACCCATCACTGAACAGGAAATCCAAGCTGCGATTGCCTCGCTACCCCGGGGCAAACGACTGGGAGTAGACGGCTTTACGGCAGCTTACTATGCCACCTTCAAGGACCTCTTGACTCCTCTCTTGACCGCCACATTTAATTCCCTCCGTAGTGGGAAATCCTTAGGTCCCGAGTCTCTATCCTCCTTGATCTGCATGATCCTCTAACCACACCAACCCCTCAAACTACAGACCAATCTCTATACTTAATGTGGATGTTAAGCTACTGGCCAAAGTCCTCGCCAACCGACTTAATTTTGTTATAGGTAGCCTGATCTCAAATGACCAGGTAGGATTCATACCTACAAGGCAGGCTGGTGACAATGTCCGCAGAATCTCCCTCCTCTCCCATATCGCCAAGACTAAAAAGATACCAACTATGCTCCTCTCCCTTGATATTAAAAGGCATTTGACAGCATATCCTGGCCATACCTATTCCACACTTTGCATCACTGGGGTTTCGGTGCATCCTTCCTAACTTGGGTGTCCGCACTATACAACAATCCAACTGCACAAATTAAATATGCGGGCTTCTGCTCCAGACCCTTCCCAATCCTCAGGGGAACCAGGCAGGAATGTCCACTGTCCCCTCTTCTCTTGGCCCAGATGATCCGCCACTCCCCTGACATTTCTGGAGTTGACCATGTGGGTCTCTCACATAAAGTATGTCTATTCGCAGATGATGCCCTACTTTTTGTAACCAATCCCATGGTGACCCTGCCAAACCTCACCAAGCTCCAATCGGAATTTGCCTCTATCTCAGGCCTCTATGCAAATAACTCCACGGCCCTAAATATCTCCCTGCCTCCTATACTTGTTGAGTCCCTTTGCAACACCTACCCCTACTCATGGCGCAAAGACCACCTCCGGTACCTGGGAATCAAACTGGGACACTCGTACCAATCTCTGTATAGCGCAAACTACCCAGACATGCTGAATAAGCTTTTTAACATGCTGAAGACCTGGTCCCAGTACCGTCTATCCTGGCTGGGTAGAATAGCAGCGGTCAAAATGACGCTCTTACCCAAGATTTTATATTTTGTTAGAGTCATGCCAATAGCTGTCCTGGCCCTTGCCCTTAGGAAGCTCCAAACCCGTATTTTCACATTTATATGTGGTGATAAACGACCTAGAGTCCCCAGACAGACTCTGTACCTACAGAAGTCTCACGGCGGACTAGCTGTTCCACATTTATCTAAATATTACCTTGCGGCGCAGATTGGTCAACTAGTGAAATACCACTCGGCCCTTGAGACCCCAGCCTGGTGGCTCTAGAACACACCTTAGTGAAACCAACTTCGGTCGTGAACCTCCTCTGACTGACCCCAAAACTCAGACCACGTCTCCAATCCCATCACGTCTAACTCAGTCAGACTATGGGACTCTGTCAAAACTGTCAAAACACCTTATGAGCTTCTTTCTCCACAATTACCCCTCATGTCCTTTCTGGCCAACCCATCTTTCACTCCAGCCTTCACACAACCATCAAGCTTCTCGGCTTGGTCCGAACGTTACCTCTCCTATTTTTGGCAACTTCAATCTGACATTGGTGTGAAACCTTTCCCACACCTGCAAGAAAATAAGAACATCCCGAGCAAGGAGCTCTTTAGTTACCTCCAAATTAAAAACTACATAAACTCGTACACCCCTAAACCAAGTAGTTCCCGACGAATGTCCCTATTCGAAAAAACCTGCCGAGATGACCCGCACAGCCCCGGACTCATCTCCCTTCTCTACACCATCCTTACCTCCCCTCCAGACGCACCGCCTCCCTCCTAAGTGACCCAATGGGAAAGAGACTTGGGATCCCCCACTACAGACGAGACCTGGCACCCATCCTGGGCCAAAACCAGAAGCAGTTCCCGTTGTGCAAGCATGCTGAATGTTAATTATAAAGTCCTCTTGCGCTGGTATCTGGTGCCTGCTAGAGTGGCTATATATAATCCCAATTGCTCTCCTGTCTGCTTTCGAGGCTGTCCCGATCGAAGTAAGTTCTTCAACATATGGTGGGGTTGCCCACGAGTTTTCGGACTTCTGGGATGAAATCTTCACTCTCCTCTCAACGCTGTTCTCGGAACCGGTGTCTAAGGACCCCTATTTTGCACTTCTTAATTGCAGACCGGAAGGCCTCTCCCGTAAAAGCTTTTTACATGCACATCTGCACCTCAGCCAAGATAGAAATAGCATCAATCATGTCAATTGGATTATGGCACACGAGAAACGGACTGCGCAACTCAGTGACAAAATGTCTAAATTCAAAACCATCTGGTCCCCATGGATCGACAAATACGTCGCCCCAAACATCCCCCGCCGCCTCTGTACTATGTGATTGCTGACCGTTATTCCCATCTATAGAGACAACCATCCTTATGTCGGCACATGGCCCGACTACATTCTGGCATCTGACTCCCCTCTCATCTTCCCTCTTCCTCCCCTTTCTGTATGTCTCCCACACCCTGTGTTGTGATGTTTGTCTTTTGTGGTGCCACTATAAATTCAATTGAGCTGCTGCTCTTCAAAACACTAGACTCAACACAGATGTTGAATCTTTATTGAATCCCACATGTACGAGCGCCCTGACGAGCTACATTGCATATGAGCTGCATACCTATCTCATTACACCTCTGCGTCAGGTTGTGACTACTGGTCCTTGTCTAGTAACTCGCTTGCTCTATCAGCTATGCACCCGACCCCGGTAATCTCATATTATGGAATACTTGTGCACTTTTATTCACCATCATCTACAACCGGTCTACACCCAATGCACACTGCAGTAACTAATTGCGGAGTTGACAGCGACTCATTACCAGTGACCCCAACACAATGTTGTACTTACATTGATGTATCCTAATGCGGTTAATGTTGTCTGTTACCTTGTAATGTATTGTAATGTAATGTACTGTCCCGTTTACTGTGCTGAAACCAATAACAATTTTATGGATAAAAATATACAATACATACAATATAACATAAACAGTTTCACCACAGTAGATAACCTTGCAATAGTTAGATTTTTCTAAATGATATCAGCCTAACAGAAAAATCTTTCAACAAAAATATTCAATATAATCTCACATTATATCTCTCTTCTTTGTTCTTTAACAGCTTTGCTTTAACCCTTCCCCTGCAAATAGCGTAAGGCATACGATATTGGCAGGGGAAGGGTTTGTGGCTGCCAAGCCACTGATGACAGCTATTTTAAAAGGAAAATAACAGGGGTCTTTTTAGACCCCTGATATTTCCCAGAAGCTATTTTTGCTATGTCTTTGTAATGTAATGCACTTGCAGCCACCTGTCAGTGTTCCTAAACTCACACAGATCGCTAACCCCTGATGTAGCTGAATTATGATGGGGACACGACCACTCTGACTACAGGGTTTTCTGCGCATGACCCTCACAAAAGATAGGCTGTCCTTAGGGTAGT
>NW_017306540.1:1512196-1523259 GCF_000935625.1 Nanorana parkeri
CAAGTTTCTTCTTTGGCCTTCATTTACAAGGGACTTACGTAGTTGTCCAAATGCAAAACAGCATGCGTTTATGTGTTTGGTGCTTTTAAGATTGCAGGAAAGTAGATCTTAACAAGAAGCAAATTGCTTTTAAACACAATTAGTCCTGCTATGTTCAAAACTGAATTCGGTATTAAATGGACCATTTCTTTCTTTCTTTCTTTCTTTCTTTCTTTCTTTCTTTCTTTCTTTCTTTCTTTCTTTCTTAGGAAGGTATCCTGAACTGGGCATATTGTAATAGCCACATCGTTCATAGATACATTATTTCTTGCCGGTTTCATTTTTCCTTACAGCACTGAAGTCTTGTAAGATCAGAAAGATCTACATTGAAAAGCATAACACCAGTATTGTTTATACACATTGCACTGATTTTGTATAGCTGAAGAAGCAGGGTAGATTATACTGTTATATTTTATATAATGTATATATAAGTAACTTAAAATGTAGAAATGTTAAAACATTATTTCCAAAAGCAGCAAGAAAGATTTACTAAATTTTCACCCATACATTATGCTAATGTAACGCAGGAAATAGGCTTCAATCTATATTTATTCTCTATTATTACAGTCATGCATTTTTCATTGTATTTCAGTATGTTTAATGTTACCATCTAAAATAGGATTTCAAATCTAAATCACGTCATGAAAGCCCAATATTGTACTTATGATTAACTATATGGATTGCTGCGGGTCACAGTGCAAGAAACTGGCCTCTAAGTGTACATACTGAATATGAGCAGAGTGTAAATTCTCCTGTTCCCTCATTTCATAACTTAATCACTAGAACTATTTTCTGACATGAACATGAATAAGCAATTATTTTCCATTTTTCTCAATGGATAAGTTACCCAATTGCCTTCCAAATCCGCTTCAAGTTAAATTAAACCATACCCATTTTCTGGAGTCAAGATCTTTATATCAGAACTGACATATCAAAAAGGGACATTTAGAAGGTTTGTATTTACTAGTCAAAATGTAATTTATAACAAAATTATGGAAGTTTATCAAGTTATGTGATTGCAACCATGAACCTGCCCTAGTGAATTTAAAATGTATAAAGAAAACATCTCTTTATGTCATCTGATGACTAACAAAATGTCCTTTTCTCACGCAGTGAAAAAATGAAAAACAAAATAAATAAATACATACATACATACATACATACATATATACATACATAAACCTATGTTTTAAAAGATGTGTACATAACTAGGCTTGTCTTACACAAGTTGGGGGTCACGTATAAAGTCTGTCACTCAGCAAGACAATGCTAAACAGGAGCACTGAGACAGAATATGAGACAGGTTTATTATAACTAGGCAGCTTCTCTTATAAATTCCTGCCTCATATGCTCTAACGTAGCACTGCAACAAAATAAAACCTTCCTCTGACCACATTTTAATTGTGCATCTGCTTAAAGAGAAAAATCTCTCTTATCCTGATAAAAATATGTCTTATCTCCATTGGTAAATTGGTTGCAGACCTCTTCAAAATACACACATAGATGCATGTATATGTACCAGAACACACTGGAACACACTTAAAACCCAAGAAAAAAACAATTGAGAGCAAGAAAAAACATATCCGTAACACATCACAAAAAAAATGCATACAAAATGTGCATACATGCATTTGCAGAAATGCATCCAGATCTGGTCTGGAGATGCTGTGAACAAGCCCTTAATGTGGGCATGAAATGAATATCTTAATGTAGGAACAAAGTTAGGCTTCCAGAGGCTGTTACCTCTTCCACCCCTACTATTACTCTACAACAATGTATCCTCCTGTGTATTAACACAGGAGGATCTGCATCATCTACAACAACTTTGTCAGCAATAAGAAGATTTTGTTGAGGGATACAGAACAAGAAATGGAAGGTGAAGGCAAGCCAGGTCGATAACAGGAGATCAAAATCAGGATACAGGGTACAGGATCGCAGATGCAGTGAACAGCTGAAGATATCCTAGCTTCCAGGGAACCAGTGGTGTATTTATGTATTTGGCTGCCCTAGGCAAGCCAAGCTCCGGCCGCCCTCGGCACCTTACTAGCACCCCCCCTCACCCCCCCGGGGGGGTTTAACTCTAGTCGCAGGCAGAGATTACAAGCCCGCCCAGCGACACAGGAACAGCATTGGAAGCTAGGATATCGAAATGCAGATGTGCGCTCCTATGTCATCACGTACACGGCAGCACCGACAATTATGTCATCAGCATGGAATGTGGCTACTAGTCCTGCACTGTGTGTGACATTATCAGAGAGTCAGGCATTGACAAAACAGATTGGAGTTGAGCAAGAAGAACTGCTTTAGAGGAACTGGTCATAACAAGAACCAGCTGGGAAGAAAAATGTGAGACCATGAATTGAAGTAAGGGGGGGGGGGGCATTTTTATTTTTTTTATTACTGGCAAGAGTTAGGGTTTCATGATAAAGGGCACCAAAACATCTGAAAGGACAAACTTCTTTGTAATTCACATGTGATGCAGTTGATGTGGGAAAGTGTTTTATGATCTTAGCTTCCTGGATTGGGAAAAGCAGGGAATAGCTGTAGGCAGGAATTATTTGTGCCACTAAAAATGATCTAGATTTTCTGTTTTTAAGGTTTTCTTTTCTTCTTCTTTTGCTAGATAACTCCCCTACCTTCGTACAACTTGCAGTATTTACATCTTCTACTTTGTTTATTTTTTAATGCACATAGTAATTTATATCCCATTTAATAACTCGGCAATCATTATTTAGTCTTCACAGTAGGATTCAAGGCACAGATGTGTAATAGAATATGAGCGACAAAGAAACAGCTGTCTTTGCAACCATAGATCAATGGCAGTACAGCAGCGTGACAGAATTGAAAAAGTATATAGATATATATATATCCACGACTTTCAAAACCACCCTGATGGAGGTCATCCATCTTCTTATTTTTTGCTTCTGTTCTTCTGTAAATGATGTACAACTCTATAAAGGTTTTATTTATATACTTTTTTTTATAAAGTTGAAAGTTAAAAATTCTAAAGTTTCAAAACACTCCAGTAAGCATTTCTCATTAATGTTATACTGTGGGGCCTTTTCAGCTGGATGCCTTTATTAATAATCTATGGGTAGACTGTTAGCATAACTGGTGTTTACTACCTAAGCCAGTTATATAACAAATCAAACCTCAGTAATATGGTTTATGTTTAAACATTCTATCCTATAGAGGTGATTTTGATTTTCTGCAAACTTTCTCAAAAGTCTTTGGACCTTAAAGATTGACATAGCCATGTACAGAGGATGAGTGGACTCATGGTCAGAAACTGATGGATCATCCTTCAAAGAATTTTCCATAATCCAAAGCAAATCCTGTATATTGGAGCCATCTCATTTACAATAAAAACTAAACTATCAAAATAAAAAGCCCAATAATAGTAAAAGTAAACAGCTTTTGCTGATGTTATCAATCTGGTACTACACACCTCAGTATCTCTTTTTGTGCAACTAGATATACTTAGAGGATTATTCACAAAAGGGGGAAGAATTTGGAGAAGGCAGGAGAAGTGAACAATCTAGGCCAAAAAAGCTGATTAGGAAAAACTATCCAATTCAGCTCACTTCCAAGTTCAGCTATGTTGTCCTAGATTGTTCACTTCTATTGCCTTCTCCAAACTCTTCACCCTTTTGTGAATAACCCCCTTAGTTTTCTGGGTTAAATGATGGCCAGCCTCATTTGACCCACTTTTTTTACATGAACGTTGTTCGGTGCAACAGTAACCTTCCCCACTCACACACACACAGTTGGGGAATGAGTTCCAGTGACAACTGTCAAGGCTGGAATTTACCCTGGCTTTTTGGTTTTCCACAATCCTTCAATGTAGATACAGACAGCAATAAAAATATGAAACAGGAATTAACCTTTCAAATCTTTATCCAAAACCGAAGAAAAAAATGTGTATTGAATCCTATTTTACCGCATTGTTACATATTTTATTTTTTTCTATTCTGTTCTTATATATACATTTGAATCTGTTCTTTCATACATACATTTTAAGTCATAATGTCTTTGATTTACAAATAAACATTTAATTAATGCCCCTGAGATTAAAGCTAAAAAGACAAACTGCAGACATTTGATAAAAATCTCATTTTGGTAACACTCCTGAACCCCCCATATCCCCCACCACCTCCCTTTGGAGCAAGCGCATATCATAAGGGAAGGGTCTAACACTTGTTTAGTCTAGGGGAATATAACAAAGAGGAACACTTATCTTATTCCTCACTCCTGTGGCACTCAGCACTTATCTCCACTCCCTCTGGCCCTGCATTTTGTGTGATGACCTTTGACAAGGGGTGGGAGCTCAACTGGCGAAGTGTCCCTAAGTGCTAGTCCCCCAGCATGGAGAAAGCCTGCGATAGTGAGAAAAACTTTAAGAAGCAAATGTTTGAGGTACCCATGAATGCAAAATTATCCAATCAAAAATTGTTTATGAAATGCAATTCAATTTTTTCACATTTCCTAAAACTATTTTATTGCAATGGTAGTAACAAATGAAAGCACAATCTACCTATCACTCACCAACTACTGCTACCTACGAGCACCTAATATTAATGTTTCAAAATCATGTTTTTACATGGTACGTGGTGATATGTGTTATATTCTTAATATGTTTCACAGCCAATATGGCTGCTTCTTTAGGAGAGGGATAGGGGTTTCTAAAATGATATATGAAAAATGCCATCAATTGTACAGAACACACAAACATCTTAAACAAACAGTTCACAAATTTATCAAGATACATCATGTCAAGGAGTTGTGGGTACTGAGCCTGGATTTGAGCTTCTGCTCCTCTGATAATTTGGACAAGTTTGAATTGATAAAGAATCTCAATTTATTTGCACATAAACTCAGTTTTACATTTATGACAAGGAACGCCGATCTTCTAAGCAATTGTGTAAAACTTTGAAACAGTGGAAAAATTTCAACGTCAATTGTTTTTTCCAGTCACTGGAGAAGGGTGAGGTCTTAGCTAATTATAGATATATATTGACGTTTATAATGAATTGCAGTCCAAAAAATCTTGTATGAGGAGATTTGTGTATGAGGAATGTCTTAGCACCACTTTGTATCATAAACCAACATCAGGTATTTTAAATTTGCATGCAGATAGTGCCCATTCGGCCTTGCTGGTGCACAGTATACCTTTGCTTTTTGCAAAACAGCCTTCAGTCAATGAGTTATAGCAATGGACATTTAAAGAGGACATATCAAAAAGCTTAGCACAAATCATTATGACAACATCAACAGATACATCAAATTCTTCAAAAATATTATAGAAACTAAATATGCACGTGATGTTTCTAAATTGGTCTTAAGGAGATCAACCTCTATCGGAGATAGAGTAGTGCAGAACCACTCTAAATTAAATGATTAAGGTGATTCATGTAGACATTTCGCCAAAGGTACTAAAAAGGGGGGTCATATAATTACTGCCCTTGAATCTGCAAGGGCAGTGTTTACAGTGTACCTGATAGGCAGCTGTTTATATCAAGATACTATGGGGTCTATTCACGAAGCTGCCGAAGGATCTAGCCGTAGCTTTGGCCAATCCTTTGGCTAGCTTCGGCCACAGGACCCCTTCAGTTCAGTAGAACCGAAGGGGTGCTGTATGGGCTATTCACTATAGCCCGTACAGCTCCCGAACCTGTTCGAGCCAAACGCATATGCATCGGCTCGGGTGAGCCGTGCTGAAAGCCGAAGATGGCCGACAGCCTGCTTCTGACAGCTGGGCGGAGCCAGCCGTGATCTTACGGCTGGCTCCGGCCACTTGCAGAGAGATCAGCGTCCCTGGTTACCTGCTAACCAGGGACACTGATCTCCAAACAGCTAACTCTCCCTGGCGCCCCGGGAGTCTCCTGCTCCCGGCCGCCAAGGAGAGAAACACGTAGCAATGTCAGAATAAAAAAAAAAATTCCCATTGAAATGCATTGCTACATTACTATTGGCTATTTCAATTTGCAATAGCCAATAGTAAACTAGCATTGTACCCGCCCTCTGCTGCTGTTCTCCATCAGGTCCATCAGCAGAGGGCGGGTACAATGCTAGTTTACAATGCTCGCTCCATGTCAGAATAAAGAAAAAGAAAGACAGAGCAGTGTTTCTCTCCTTGGCGGCCGGGAGCGGGAGAGTGTACTATGGGAGTGGTTTATCTTATGACATGTCACCGCTCATGCATATTATGTAGGATGCATTATATAGAAAAGATTAAAAGGCAGAAGGCAGAGTTTAGAATTTACCATCATATATATGCCAATCAGATCCCAACTAATGGGGTTGCGTATACCTAGATTAGCATATTGGCCTGAAGCATAGCTATGATACATCACACATTAGATTGATGGCTTAGTTGAGAGTACATGAGTGATTTTGACAGAGGAATCCTAAACCGTGAAACACACTTGATTCAGTTACTTTATGTCACATGACCATCTCGCTTTAATGAAATGTTAAGCTATAAACCATTCTTATGAGTTTTTCCCTATTAGCTTTTGGTAAATCAACCCCAATGAATGTTGATACATTTGTCAACTGTTTGTTTATTTAAGATGTTTGAAATTAATGGTGTGTTTGGTTTTAGAAACACCTTCCCCTCTACTGAAGAAGCAGCACAATCATCTGCAAAACACATCAAGAATAATGTGCATATCACCACCTACTATGTAAAAACTGGGGATGCAAAATGTTCTTTCCCCTGCACTATAGGAGATACTAAATTGAAAGATTATGCGTAATATGATTTTGAAACATTAATCATAAGTAGTGCTCTGTGAGTGATAGGTGGAATGTGGTTTAATCTCTTACTACTATTGAAATGAAATAGTATTATGAAATATGAAAGGTGAAAAGTCCTGAATTGTATTTAATATAAAAACATTTTATTGGATTATTTTATATCACTGGGCTCCTCAAGTCCATCTGCTTCTAAAAGATTTTGTCTCATAGATACCTCTTACTGAGTCCTCATTTAAGGGAGGAGGCCACCTGCTTGCTGCATGAATTATATTTGTTCTTACCATAATAGATAAAAACATGAAATATGTAATAAGTCACAATACATTTCCTTGCAGGCATGTCTGTATATGGTAGGTGTTATTAATAATGTGAAAAAAGTGGAGAACCCTAGTTTACCTCTTATTGATGTCAGGGTCCTACAAGTCCTGCAAGGTATATTGTTCTTTTGAAAAAAATCTGTTCACATATTAGGAGCTGTCTCTACTTATACATATATATTTAATTTGCATGTTTGCACTTAAATGGTGTGTATTCCTCCCAATTTATAATACATTACAGTGTTTAGTTTAGTGGGCTGGGGCGTCTGAGCGGAGAACGGGTGACACCCCTCTGTGACGTCAACACGCACCCACGTGACGTTACCGCGCGTTATTGACGTCTGCCAATGGCCATCTTATTGGACGCCGGCAGAGAGAGGAGGGGACGTTCACCTGGCGGGATGAGGTATGCGGTCGGGTCTCCTCCTCTCTCCTGACACTGTTGGACTCTCGATCCATGACCGAGTGCCCGACTTTTCATAGGGGGTGACACCAAAATGATTGTCAGTCATTTTTGCTGTCACCCCTCCAATGGGGGCACCCAGGTTTGCCCCACCCCCCCTTGTGATGCCTCTGGGCTGGGGCGTATCCACTGCAAGGCAAACAAGGTGTTTGCCTTGGACAGCCCTTTCCAGGGGGTGGCAAAAAACGCCGCCCCCAATCAAGTGAGGCAGTCAGCTTGATTAGTCACTATATAGACATGAAATCCTCCCTGGCCAGATAATGATCCATGTCCCCCCACACTGAGATCACATGGGGGGAGAGGATCATAGTACATGGGGGGAGGGGCAGAGCTGTGCACACATCAGTCATTTTAACCTTTATTTACTAATGAAGGGAAGCCAGAACTGTTCTTTTCAACTTTTGGATAGAATAGGCTACTGAAGGTAAATCATTCTTATGTAGGGGGTCTCACTTGTGGCCCCTAAAGCAATTAAAGTGCCAAATATAATATTCAGTGACTGTAATCTCAGAGACTGCTGACATGTCACAGACGATGAAACATACCTGTAGACTGCTGACATGTCAGGATCAGAGACTGCTGACATGTCAGGATCAGAGACTGCTGACATGTCAGGATCAGAGACTGCTGACACATTACATGAGATGATCAGAGACTGAAGACATTTTACAGGAGATGGCATGTTACTGTTGGCATGTTACTCAAGATGATCAGAGACTGCTGGCATGTTACAGGGGGTGATCAGAGACTGCTGACATGTTACAAGGAATTGTCAGAAACTGCTGGCATGCTACAGGAAATGGTCAGAGACAGCTGACATGTTACAGTAGACAGTCAGAGACTGCTGACATGTTACAGGAGATGGTAAGAGACTGCAGATGTGTTACAGGAGATGGTTAGAGACTAATGGCATGTTACATGAGATGATTAGTGATTGCTGGCATGTTAAGTGAAATGATCAGAGACTGCTGACATGTTACAGGAGATGGTCAGAGACAATGAAAATATAGGCACTCTTTATCCACTTTTAATGTACAGAGAGGAATAGGTGGAGCTGAAAGAGGAAGGGTGGAGTTTTCTGAGGAAGGGGTAGACCTTAAACTAGAAGGAGTGGGGCAAATTTAGATTGGGGGGGTGCCCGAGTTTAGTCTTGCCTAGGGCAGCACAAAACCAAAATACACCCGTTAGTGGGGGTCATCATTAATCTACATACTCTGACAACATTTTCAATCCACATTAACTTTACCAAACTCTAGAATTAATTTTCCTTGGATCAACACACTTATTATAAACACAGATTCAAAATGTAGTATTTTTAATGAATACACAACTGAATAAAATGTAGTTATTTTTTTTTTTTGCTTCCTACGCTAATATGGAAAAGTATTTTGTTTGTTGTCAACATGGATCTCCATATTATTTATAAGATAACCTTTACAATCAGCATTACATTATTTTATAATCTATTTCCTTTAATCAACACACTAATTAAACCTAAGTCACTGAGGCCAACATTATTTTCTCTTTCACACAAGTTCATTATATTTGAGTTTGCTTTCAAGATAATATCTTTGGTTCGCTTTGTTAGGCTGCATTGTATTAAGCTAATTCAATTCTTCTTGTATCTTGAACTTGTCCTTCTTTCAATCTCTCTCCTCTCTTATTTTTTTATTTTTTTAAAGATGCTATTTCAGCTATTTTTTTTTAGCATTTCCAAATACAAATATACGTATTTCCACGCTGGCCTCTGCTTTCTTTTCCACTGCCTTGCCAGACAATCCTCCAAGCTCATTCTTATTCATCGGTATCTTTGGGGCAGCTCTGCTTCTTGCTGTCACTTTTCATTGGTGACTGCTATCAGCAGTACCTTGCCTTTGTCTGTTCCCTTAACCCCATCCTCATCCTTAGAGAGAGTCTGACACTTCCTTGCTGATTGCTTACTGCGCATTAGTCTGCTTGTCAATTGTGGTATGCTCTCCTAATTATAATCGTTCATGAGGAAGCAGAATATATTACCTTATTATTTCCCTCTGGATAGTGCTTTTGTGTTGCTGTGGTTATTCCGATAATGACCAGTACAGTTTTGGGAAATGACAATATACAATTTTGGAAACAGTTGTCAGTATTATGAAGGTTGATATAAACTTTAAATACCAGCTACAAATATGGAGCAGAAATATATGCATTGTAAATAAAATATAATATAGAAATATAAATATTATATTTTTAGGATTTATTTGCTTGGGATTTTTCTTCGGTTTCAAAAATATTATCATTGTCAGAGATTTCAACTTCTCTGATTTTTTTATTTTAGGATTTCTTATTGTATCTTTTTTGTCTCCAAAATATGGTCATTGTTAAGATTTCATCCTAAGTTTTTTATTTAAAGTGAAACTACAGAAAAAAAAAATTTCCGTTAATTTTAAATAAGGTTGGGATGGAAAAAAATAATTGCCTGGTCCCTGTTAGGTAGATCCATTTTCTCTTTTTGTCCTGATAACTTTAACTGTTATTCCTTTCAGACTGTTCCACTAGAAGGCCCATATCTGTGGAAAGGCAACTTACACCAGGCTCGGTAACTTAACTTTAGGAACTTTATAACTTTAGGAAGTTATAAAAATAATTCCAAAAACAATTCACCACAAGACCTAACATTAATATCATATAAAGCATTTAGAATTACACAGCTGCAATTATGTGCCAGAAAGGCACATGATTGAATTCTGACCCTCGAAGCAGGAGTATTTCTCCTTTATAAAGCATGCAACCACATTTCTCATAAGTAGTAAAGTATATCACCAGCACACTGAAGTAAAATCTTCAACGAGTGGTCATTTTATTCATGTACACACATCGTCACAAAGCATGCCTGATGAAGGGACCCTGAGTGGCCCTGAAACGTTGCTTTGTGACGAGATGTATGTACATCAATAAAATGATCACTCGTTGAAGATGTTACTTTGGTGTGCTGGTGATATATTTTACTACTTGGATTTGAAGTGACACCATCCACTATCACTGCAGCACCCACCTTAAAAGGGACATACCAGTAAGGAGTGCGGTGGGGACCTCTTTGGAACTCATATCTCAGAAGTCACACATTTCTGGCCGAAAAGTTTGCAGGTTTGCCACAGGAAATAACAATTGCAGTGCATAGCCCTTACCCTTTACTTTACAAAAGTCAAAACCTGGAAGGAATAAATAAACCAGCCACCTTTCCATAAAATGGTGGTATATGTACATTTCCCATATGGCAAACCGAGCTTTTCATGCATTTTCGTTTGCCTATTGACCCTAAAAATGGGCAGAATTTAATATTATGATTGGCCTCCCCTACCTTCCACCATAGACTCTAATGGGGTTTGCCACAAAGTTTGTGTACTTTGAACTGTCTTGACTGAGGGACAAATAAAATCGATGTGGGCTGTCTCTTCCCTCTCTGCAACGTCTGCAAATATAGTTACTAACATATATGTGTATATATA
>NW_017306540.1:1523289-1581362 GCF_000935625.1 Nanorana parkeri
TATATATATATATATATATCTCATATGGATAAACATGGATACAAATAAACAGATGGGTTCTCTTTAAGACTGAACTATAGGCACAAATCTAAATACAGAGATAAAATATAATACATATAAGGGAGCTCTTTTTCCATCCACAGTGTTTCTATTTCTGTCCATCCAATCCTGAGGTTTATAAAGCTCTTCTAAACAGCGCAGTCCTGTCTGACAGAGCAGAATGCCGATTTTGTTCTGTTACAGTTAAGTCACACTTATAAATCTTGTCCTTCCCTCAGCCTGCGGCTGGACAGTTAAGGGGAAACAGCAGAACTATGAGCATTATCCTTATTAGAGCATAAGCACTGCATCACAACTGATTGGCTCCCAATGCTGCTTCTTCCTCCTCCGGTCTGAGCTCTGCGGTACCATGAACTGCAAGAGGCATAACACAAGTCAAATTTAGGTAATTCTACTGCTTGTATTAAAAAAAACATAGTTTAACAATGTATTAATGATTACAGAACTACAATGATTTGTGTCTTTTATATCTGCCTGTGGATCGGCTTTAATGCATACTTCAAAGTTGAGCTATACTAAAATATGTTTTTAAAAAAAGCCTCCTGCAATCCCCTGAATGTAGTCACGGAGAGGCAGGGCCAACACAACTAGCCAGTCTGTCAGTCTCTACTGCATACACATTTACAAACAGAGCAAGAGAGAAGAACAATGACATTAGCAGTGTGCTGCTGCCCAGCCGTTTTGACCACTTGGATCTGCTGCATTGGGTATTAACTACTTGAATACCAGCTTTTAATACCCCTTCATTACGAGGCAATTTTTTTCAGTTTTCAGTGCTGTGATAGTTTGACTGACAAATACTCGGTCACGCAACACTGTATCCATCCATATTCATTTATTATAATTTTTTGAGACAGATAGTAAATGTTTCCCTTATTTTCTGTTATAAAAAATAATAAATAATAATGCCCTTATGGAAAGTAGATACCACAAAGTACTTCATTTTTTGCCCACAATTTTTCGGAAATGAAGAAACATGCTGGCACCAAGGTGGTAAAAACATGGAGCTTGGAAATGGTGCAGTAGATACAGTGCTTTATTAATATATAGGACACAGAGGGAGGAGGAAGTGAAGGGGTTAATTCACATGTCACATACAGTAGGAGGATGGAGATGAGGGGGTTAAAGGGCAGGATAAGGAAGGTGAAGGAGTCATGACATGTATAGGAGAATGTACAGGAAGGGGAACATAGGGGTTAAAGGGTTGAAAAATCAATTCCACAATTAATTACAACCCCTCACCATTATTTATCATCTGCTGCTGATCCCTTCATTCACAAATCATCATTGATAAATACTCATTTCCAATTCTTCCTCCATTTTAAGAGGATAGAGAGGGCTTTTAGATGTAAACACTATACTCAGTTCACAGCCATTATTGGGCGCAATGGTGCCCAAGACATATTTCCGCAGTGCTGTTTAAAAACAATGTCCACCATTCCATCGTTCTTAAACATACAACGTTAGTGAAGTGATTAACCATCTGTCAGTGCTGTCTTTTAGTGGTCACATGAGCGACTGCATAGAATTTCAGCAGATCTGAAGGGTAATACAGTTCTCATATATGTATAAGAAATGTATATTATGCTGCTTACTTGAAAAAATAGCTTGACCTTAATAGCCATTAATAGGTGAACAAGTGGTAACCACTATTTGCATTTCAGTGGGTCAAATAACATAACCTTAATGCAATTTCAGAAAACAGCAACCTTAAAAATATCAGTCTACTCAGTAATATTACAGAGTCCAGTGACCCATGGTCACCAATAGGTTTTAATCCTCGTGAGGTTTTGTAAAGTGAAATCTTATTGCTTGGTTTGGGTAACTCCAGCTTCAGCTGTGCCTTTTATCCTACCTTGCTAAATAAATCTGTTACTTTATATAGAGTCCCCACAGCTCTAGAAGCCATGCACATGTTGAAAACTAGGAGCTGTGCATCATGCAGCATGCCATAGATAAGACAAAGGAACAAAAGAATAATTGTGCTTCTATGATTGAATATGAAATACTCCTATTCTGCTCTGTTTAACTGTGGCAGCGCAAGGCAAAGCTTTGTGATGCACTGCCGTGCATTGTGATACCTTGTGTTGCAATTAAATATGATATCACAAGGAGTAATTGAATCTATGTTTACAGAACAAAAATGCTGGGACATGTTCTAGAGTGGGAAAGGGAGGTTTGGAGGTAAATTTGGGTAACCCATGGACACATCCTTTAATATAAAACAAGCATGAAAAGATGGAATGTTAGTTTCACATTTAGGGGAGCCTGGTAAGAGAAATGACAAGTAAACACATCTAAATAACGAGACAAATATAAACAATTCAATAAGGTAAAAGAGAAAAAATTGACTTGTATCTAAAGTCAAGAACAAAAATGCAATATATTTCACCTTACCAGTCCTTAGATGTGGTAGCGACAATAGTTTACTTTTTTCAGGGTTTTGTTTTTGGCCTTATCGAACAAATATAACAAAAAACTTTCAATGGTATATTTAATGGATCAAAATGAAACCAATAAGAGAAGTTAATCATAGGGTTTACATTACTTAAAGTGACACTAAATGCAGGACTTACCGTATTTTTCGCTCCATAAGACGCACCTTTTTCCAAAATATTATTTTCTAGTGCCTGCATCCAGTTAACATGTAATGTTGATATTCTGCATGTAATTTTTTTCTCCAACCTTTCGCCGAATGCTTTTGCTGGACAGCTTGGCTTGTGAAATATAAAAAACACGCAGAATTAGCTGGTATTAGTTAGTCACATTCAACAGGACTTGGACTATAATGTTAAAGATGTTTTGATGCTTGTCCAAACAGAAACTTCACCTCTAAGGAGAGTCACAAACATATCACAGCGTTTATAGCCAAACTGGTAACTCAGACTGGTAAATCCATTCACCATGGGATGTATTAAGACAAGCATTGACAGGGTTATTCAATACAGGGTGAAGAGTTTGCAGAAGTGAACAATCTAGGTCAAAATAGCAGATTTAGAAAAAGTCTCCAATGCAGCTCACTTTCCAGTTCGGCTATGTTGTCCTAGATTGTTCACTTCTCCTGCCTTCTCCAAACTCTTCACCCTTTTGGGCATAGCCCTGTGAGTGTCCAAGAACATAATGGGAGGTGTGAAAATTTGTGAAACCACCCTATTCTACATAATCTCATTTTATCCAACTGTCTAATTCAATTTTTTTTGCCTTTGGATAGAGTAAGAAAAGGTTTTTTATTGCTCGTCCTGTTCTTATTGGTAAGATTACCCTCATGTCCTGTTCTTGTCAAATGGCACAAGTGATATGGAGTCTATCCAAAGTGAAGGGAAATCGCACCTGTCACAGTTTTTGCATACCAGACACTTGATTGGCTTCATGTGCTGCCCCTCCCTCTCCTGAGTGCTGCTTTACAGGAGAAGGTAAGCGCTAAAATCAAGTTAAAGCTAAACTTCAGGCCCCCCCATCCTCATGTATCTCAATTTTGGTATAAAGGTAACCTACCTAAATGTCCCTTTTTCTCACCTAAATCTATGGTTACCTGAATAAGAAGTTTTCTCTGTTCTTCTGTGTCTAGCAAATGAAGTGCAAGCTCCGCTGGGTGGAGAGAGAGCCAGCAGAGAGTGAGGACCATTAGTGGACAGGTAAGTATGCTTGCTACTGCATAACACTGACTTCCTCGGATCATATTATATAACAAATGTTGTTTACAAAGGGTTTGGATGTTCTCCTTGTGTGTTTGGGTTTTTCTCTCCGAATACCACCTACATACACTAGTTATTTAGTGAATTCAGCTATCTGATAAAGACTGTCCGCGGTGATTATATCTGCTTATACAGACCAGGCATAGAGGTCTCAGCAAGGGATAAATCACTAATACAACGGTTGTCAGAATATACACAAAACAATATATTGGTAGGTTAACTGGTTTCTGAGTAGACCATTGGTCGGAATATTTTTGTCTGTGATCATAGTACTTCAACATAAAACATGTAATATCAAAATGGGAATAAAACATGATACAACAGCCATGCTTAGTAACCCTGACAATTCATAAGAAAATTTGAAAATCATTGGGACCAAGGGCTTTCAATGTGTGCGCCTGCCATTGGGGCAAATCCCAATATAGATTGGATTAGCTAACATAAAAGGTTCCTAAGATGATTGAGCACTGGCACATGTGAAGGATCCTACCTGAAGGGTAAATTAGTGAGCACAAACTGTTTAAAATTGTCTGAATATTTATATGGAATTCTGTCCATCCAATCCTGAGATTTTAACATCTCTGCGATTAAGCAACTGTCTGGTGAGGGAGGAGACCTGATTGTTCCCTACTGCAGTCAAGTAACACTTGTAGGACTTCTCCATTCCCCCTCCCTATGACTGAACAGTGAAAGGGAAAGAAGCAGCCTTTTGAACTCATCTCTATGTCACTCTGCTCTCACCATCTATCAGTATGTCTCTTGTTAGCACTTGAGCACTGCAGTGTGACTGAATTCATTCTTGTGTTTTTCCCTCCCCTTGTCTGATGCTTTGTTGTACCGGGGAGTGCAAGAGGTTGATACCAGGTGAAAATTAGGTACCTACACTGCTGAATGCATGGCTGCTGGTATGCGCTGACAGTAACACTGCTGATGCACCCATCCAGGCACTGTTTATTTTTTTGTTAGAACTTTTTTGAATTATCACAAGCAAGTTCCATCTGCCACCACGGGATACAATTATTATTTATTACAGGTATTTATATAGTGCCGACAATTTACACAGCACTTTACATAGTTGCACATTGACATCAGTCCCTACCCTCATGGAGATTACAAGCTAAGGTCCCTATCTCACATGCATAAATACAGGGCCAACTTAGAGAGGAGCCAAGTAACCTTCCAGCATGTCTTTGGAGTGTGGGAGGAAACCCACAGGGAGAACATGCAAACTCCTTGCACATAGTGACCTGGCCAGGATTTGAACCGGGGATCCCCAGAAGCACTAACCACTACACCACTGTGCTGCCCACAATGTGGCTGTACTGCTTCACACTGTGCTGTAAAACAGTACTGCATGCTCTTCGCTGGTCACTTGGTGCACACCAACTGAGACAATTTAAAACAAGGCTAATCACCTTGTATGTGCGTTGGGGCTGTGCTGGAAAAGGCAGCCAGCACAGACCCAGCACATAGGACTCTAAACACAGAGCTGGATTCATTTCTGTCTGTTACATGTGCCTGGGATTAGCATTAACCCTTTCGCTGCCAAGGACGTATGGCATACGGACCTACAAAAGTGCTTCCAGCTGGCCAGCACAGTATGCCATACGGACCTGGCATTTACAGTTCTACTATAAGCTGATGGTCGCTTTAGCGACCATCAGCTTATAGTAGAACTGTTCAGCAGACTGTCCCCTTTAAATTAATAGCTGTCATCAGCGGCTCACAAGCCGCTGATGACTGCTATCATCAAAAATACCGGGCGCCTTTTAACATAAGTTGCTTATTTACAGTTTTGCGTACCGTAATTTTTTTACCTTTTCGCAAAAAGGCGCAATTTCAAATTTGCAAATATTTGTTATTTATTAACTCAATACAGTTTTATCTTTTAGATTTAGTCAGAAAATTATTTTTTTTTGTGCCCTGATACTGATTTTAGTGTGTTTTATCAATTGAATTGTGTATTTTTATCGGTTTAATATTAATTTGAGAAACATTTGCGCAATTATCGCAGGGCCTACAAATTTAGTATCACCATCTTTTTATTCTACCGGGCCTGCGCTTTCAGAAAATATATGGTTTGGGGGGTCTTTTACAAACGCTAGCAACGCAGCAGTTGAAAATCAAATCAATAGGAAAAAATTGCAGAAAATTCAAAAATGGCTTGGCCAGCTGATTTGAAAAATGTTCCGGAGGGCTTGGCAGCGAAAGGGTTAAAGGATATCTCTGGTCAAAATCTAAAAAAAATCTATATTTTCTATATTGAATTTCCATAGGTTCTATCCCACTCCTAATAACCATATCCATCTAGAAGTTTGTAAATGTACTTACCCATAGGATGTATTTCCTCTTTGCATTGACACAATTTCACTTAGCCCTATGAGTATGCCTTCCTTGCATATCAACATCTTAACAATGTAACTTTACTATTGCTTGTTGGAAGCAATGCTTGAGAGGATATGTAGTCTTGATAAATCGAGATTGCATCACAGCAAGCAGCACCACAAAGCACACTGGGAATACAGGAAGTTATTGAAAGTGATCTGCAGACGGAAGGCAGCACTAACTACATACATTTTTTTTTCAGGTAAGCTTTGATTGCATTATGAAAAATAAGTCTAGTATGTATTCCTATAACAATGCTGATGTTATAACAGGATAGGAAATGCTGGGACTTTACTATTGCTTTAAATGTTTTTTTTTAAAACACCATGTTAGCCTAAGAATTTCTTAAACTTATACTCCCAAAGTTTGGCGTTGCCACTTTAAAAAGCTTTAGAGCCCAAATCTCCAAGCTCAGTCACCATTCCTTTCCGACAACCTGGATTCTGGAAAGAATTGGCAGACATGTTGGCCTGGCAGCACTGTAAATTATAGAGCTTTAATCTTTTGGCAAATAAAAGGGAACATTTCAGCAAATGAAAGGGGTGTTCCTGATATGTCAGAAGACTGCACAATAAGTTGACAGAGATTAACACTTTTCTTTGGTGACTTCCTGCTGTGAACAAACAGACAATTCTGTGTCACCTTCTTCAAATGCTCTTCTTCCAGGATAAGTGAAGCTGTAAATAGCCACAATAAAGGAGCAAAAACGCCGCCAATGTTCTATTTAATTTTGCTTTTTTTTTAAAAGAACACTTGGCACTATTTATTTCAGTGAACGTGAAAAGTATTTTCTTAGGACGCAAAGTACTTGTCCCATTTTTGTTGTGCATGTTACATAGGGAACGAATCATGTTGGAAAGAAGTATTGAATACAGTTTGAAGAACACACCCAATGAATTTAGCATTGGAGCATATCATGGCCGATGGGCGTCAGAAATATATCAAATGAATATCACTGCTCCGAATGGCGACACGATTGGCTCTCTTAATTGCCCAGGACATCCCTCCCCTAAAGGCCCCGGGGTCCCTGTGGAGATGATGGACGATATGTGATGGGAAGGCCTAACCTAGCCACCCATCCCTTGTCTGTCCCCACTGCACTTATCCATCTCCAGGCACTCAATACAGACAGTCAATTCCCCTGATGAAGCCCAGAGGGCGAAACGCGTAGGGAACGAATCATGTTGGAAAGAAATATTGAATACAGTTTGAAGAACACACCAATTAATTTATCATTTGAGCATATCATGGCCGATGGGCATCAGAAATCTATCAAATGAATGTATGTATGTATGTATGTTGGGCTAGCCAAGGACGAGGGATGAATCATGTTGGTCTAAATGGGAATATTGCCTTCTTGTAGGTATTTAATAATGTTATTAATGAATTGCACCAGCTACTATAACTAAGAAATGCTTCTATGACAATGAACTTGTATAAAATATTTAAAAAATTAAAAAATAAATTACATTAAAAAAATAAAAAAAAGTGATAAAAAAATTTAAAAAAGAAAAAAATTAGAGTTGTAACCAAAAAGGAACTTTCAAAACCGAAATGAAAAATAAAATGTCAGGCCAAAACCAAAAATGTTTTTTTTCTAACCTTTTAAAAAATGTTTTTGAAGCAGCCATCTGAGGGCGCGCGGGGGCGCAATAATGCACCTTCGCCTGTGTGGGAAAAAATCCTTGCACCGGCCCTGGGAACAGCTCCATAGAGGAGGTAAGTATTGCAGCAAGTGCCATTGTTTCACTACTACTGCTGGGGGACTTTTCAAATAAAAAACAGGCTTATTACACAATTCCCTAGTAGTGTCACAAAACCATATTCCTGCCAGTTTTGCCAACTCTTATTATTAAGCTATATAATCATTAAAAAAAACAGAAGATGGGAGTGCTGCCTCAACATCAGTGCTTCAGCCCAGATGGTTATCTGTACTATTAAGCTTTTCATATAATAATTCTATTTGATGTTTTCATCTTGATGATTTATTATCCTACTGTCCACACTTATTATGTGAACAATCTGATTTCACCAATTTAATTTGTATGGAGCAGGACAGTATGCTTTCAGTATATAAATAGAAAAAAAGGTAATTGTTATACAGCGCATTTCATGGCTCATGTTTGGGTGGATGATATTAATCTTAGTGTGCGGGTGTTTGACAGACATACGGGTGATCACGAGGACAAACCGCAAATCTAATGAAGCATCTTGGCAACTTATTTATGCTATTTAGAATGACAGAGGATTAAGAATACGCAATCAATAGCAATCTCTGGCTGAGCTCATTTTATCACTCCCTGGAACTGTTTTGTCTTCTACATTTTATAGAAGAGCATTGGAGTTTCCACACTCTTCAATGATGCCATATTGAAATTTCACAAATAATAATAAACTCATACTGTATATTGCAGTACAGTGGATTCATTTTTGATACGAGTGGAAGTGATAGAGTTTTTAAAGCCTGACCCCAGTTTTGGGGAAAAAAAATAAAAAATAAGGAGCCCCCCCAAAAAATTGCAATACTCACCTCCTACCTAGTGTTGTCTTTCTCACTCTGCAATACTGCTCTAGGCAAAGTCGAGGCAAATATAAAAGACACAAATCAATGCAATTATGTAATCATTATTACATCAGTTAATGTATTTTTTAAATGCAAGCAGTGTAAGTACCCAAATGTGAGCTGGTATCAACCTCTTGCACTCCTTGTACTGCAGGGATGAAGAAAGAGAGGAAGAAGATGTACATGTAGTCAGTTCATGACCGGGCATGGAGCATGCTGGTAGGAGAAGAAAGCCAAGTAAGAGAGAGAGAGAGCGAGCGAGATAGAGGTCATCATTGTGTTGATTCTCACTATTCATTTAGCAGCTGATGGAGTCATCCATAATAGCCTGGTCTTGGAGGAAGTGAGTGGAATGATGAATGCAATGAGGCAGCTCCAGATGGAAGGTAAGTAGTGCAGAAGAATAATTTTTTTATTTTAATATGCTATATTTATGAGCTGGAATTCTGCTTTAAAAGCTTATATCACCTTTTGCAGAATAAAATAAATAAATAAATGCACCCACATTGATGAAAAAAAAAAAAGTGGATTTATTAATCCCTTACATTGGAGCTTGCAATGCATTGCAACCACGATCAGTGGATCGGTGAGCAATACTCAGGCTCCAGCAGACTATTACTCTAACCCCAGGTCCATAACGAGATAAAGACCTTGAGCTGGAGGAAATCATCAATGGACTACAATAGCAATGATGCTACTGCACTTGCGCTCCAAAGAATCTATAAGCAGATCCTATAAATGGATGTAAATATGGTTATAATATGAAATGTGGTCACAAAGGTAAACGTAGCCTTTAACGCAAACCTTGCATCTAAAAAAATTTAACAAAGCACCACCTGCAAAAGAAGAGGGTTATACTGTCCACCGATCATTCTTCCAATCTTCCGATCATTCCTCTCTTGCCTCTTTCATCTTATACACTTATATCCTAAATATAAACACTGAGGGGGTTAGTCACAAAGGAGCTGAAGGATCCAGCCATAGCTTCGACTGATCCTTCGGCTCCTTTCGGCCGATGGAGCCCTTCGGTTCATTCGAACTGAAGGGTTGCTGTACAGGCTATTCACTACACCCTGTACAGCAGCCGAAGGCAGCCGAGCCAAAGGCATATGCTTCTGCTCGACTGAGCCGAAGTAAGAGCCCAAGGTGAGGGGAACGGCCTGCCGAAGCCGGCCTTTCGCCCCCACAAATGACAACCGGGTTGGAGCCGCCAAGTTGTAATGATCAGATCAGCGTCCCCAGATCAGTTGTAATGATCAGACCAGATCGGTTGTAATGATCAGATCAGCGTCCCCAGGTCATTTGGGGACACTGATCTGTCAATAAACAATAACAACTGGGGGGAGCCGGCCGTGATGTCATGGACGGCTTCGCCCAGTTGTTATTCATTGGCCGGGACCTGCTAGAAGACTCTATCAGGTGCTGGCCAATAGGAAACAGTTGGGTGGAGCTAGATGTCACTGCTAGCTCTGCCCAATTGTTGTGGTTTTTAAAAAAATATATATTTATTTATTTTTAATTTGACTATTTATTAACATTTCAAAAATAATTTTGTAACCTTTTTTTCCCCTCTACTATTTTCACTATTTTCTATTCTGCTCGGTACCACATAAGTACCGAGCAGAATAGCCGAGCTGAATACTTACAAAATTAGTAGAACCATCTTTTTTTTTTCTACCAGCTCGTGCTTTCAGAAAATATATTGTTTGGGAGGTCTTTTACAAACTCTAGCAACGCAGCACTAGAACTTTAAAACAATGGGAAAAATTGCAAAAATGGTGTGTCTAGCTGAGGTGTAAAATGTTCCAGAGGGCTTGGCAGGGAAAGGGTTGATGCAGCATGCCGTAAAAGTAGAATTTACTTACTAAAAACACATTTGCGAGTAATCAGGCCTTTTATCGCAGAAGCATAATGGGTCTATCCAGCAATACAACCTTCTTTCCTGCCTGCTCTCAAGCTTCTGTAAACTGTACTCTGAGCTGCACATTCTCTGCATGTCTTGGTGTGGGAATGAAGCAACTTCTGTGCATGAGGGTTTGCTTTTGCCAAGAGATGGGCTTTAACTAATAACAAACTTACTACCAAATTAAATGGCCCATTGTAAAAATGTAAAAATTGCTCTGTTCCACAAGCTATTTACTGGTGTGAGAGCTTAATTGGCTAGACTGAACTTGGCTAGATGTGTAGTTTAGTTCAAGCTCACATCTGTGTTAGTGTTTAATTGCCAGTCCAGGCCTATCTATAATAACTTTGTAACAGATGTTTAAAATCAGATGTGCAAGAGTGGTTAAACATTTGGTATTCGAAAAAGCAAAGTGGAATGGTGGTCCTTGTAGTGGGGTGTAGTGAGTCTTGTGTATCATTATGATTTACAATATTACCTCTATTATCCTATAAGGATGGTCCCAATTATGTTGAATATATTTCACAGTTATTTTTTTAGCTATACCCTCATTTTTTCACTTATATTCTATTTTTAATTTCTCTCACAGCTGACAACATTTTGAGGTAATGGCATATTTCTATGGGGTGAGCTACATTCAAATATATATAAATTCAATGAATTATATATGTACAGGTGAAACTCGAATAATTAGAATATTGTGCAAAGTTTATTTATTTCACTAATGCAACTTAAAAGGTGAAACTAATATATGAGATAGACTCATTACATGCAAAGCAAGATAATTCAAGCCGTGATTTGTCATAATTGTGATGATTATGGCTCACAGCTCATGAAAACCGCAAGAACCCCAAATCCACAACCTCAAAAAAGTAGATTATTACATGCAATCAATAAAACAAGGATTGTACATAGAACAATATCGGACCTCTGAAAAGTACAAGCATGCATATGTACTCAGTACTTGGTTTGGGACCCTTTTGCAGCACTTACTGCAATTACTTTTGCACGATATTCTAATTATTCGAGTTTCACCTGTACTTTAGAGAAATTATGGTGTAACATTTCTGAATGATTAGAAAATTGGATGGTTGGAGCATAGAGGCAGAGTTCCACTAGACAGCCAACTGACTTCCTTCACATCTTGCCCCTGGGCCTAATCTTTTTAAGACCAGTAATTACAAGTCAGAAAAAAGAGTGGGATCATATTATTAAAATAGAAGAAAATTCTAGTTAGATGGCTGTTGCAAATGTTGCCATGGTCCGACTTTACTTTACCCTGACAACAAAGTTTATTTATTTCACTAATGCAACTTAAAAGGTGAAACTAATATATGAGATAGACTCATTACATGCAAAGCAAGATAATTCAAGCCGTGATTTGTCATAATTGTGATGATTATGGCTCACAGCTCATGAAAACCGCAAGAACCCCAAATCCACAACCTCAAAAAAGTAGATTATTACATGCAATCAATAAAACAAGGATTGTACATAGAACAATATCGGACCTCTGAAAAGTACAAGCATGCATATGTACTCAGTACTTGGTTTGGGACCCTTTTGCAGCACTTACTGCAATTACTTTTGCACGATATTCTAATTATTCGAGTTTCACCTGTACTTTAGAGAAATTATGGTGTAACATTTCTGAATGATTAGAAAATTGGATGGTTGGAGCATAGAGGCAGAGTTCCACTAGACAGCCAACTGACTTCCTTCACATCTTGCCCCTGGGCCTAATCTTTTTAAGACCAGTAATTACAAGTCAGAAAAAAGAGTGGGATCATATTATTAAAATAGAAGAAAATTCTAGTTAGATGGCTGTTGCAAATGTTGCCATGGTCCGACTTTACTTTACCCTGACAGTTTGACAGTTTGACCCTGTGCTTCTTGTTTAAAATAGCATGTACTTTACTTCCTGTCACATTTTTAACCCCCTGCATTGTTTAAAGGACTGCTGTAACCTAACCCATTGTCTGAATCATAATGCTGTCACAGCTTTATTATATATAATATATCATTAGGCTATGGAATCGCTGCAAAAGCTTCCTGCCTTTCTGTTTAAGGTTTTTCTTGGAAGCTGGAATAGGCCAATGCACAGGGGGCAATATGAATTTAAAAGCTATGTAAAGCCCCAACTTGTTAACTTATAGCTTTAAATAGAGCAGAAAAGGGTTAAAACCACTGTCAGGTTTTTATCGCTGTATGTGTCCCCACTAAGCAGCAACACCCTCACAAAAAAGTCTTGGTGACCAACATAGGTGTAACTAGAAACTTCAGGGCCCCCGGTGAAAGAAACCATGAAACCCCCCACTGCCATGGGAAGGCACTATAAACAGGCACTGTGTGGTTCATAGGGAGACTGCTGAGGTCCCCAGCAAGCGTGGGACCTCAGGCAGCCGCTTCAGTTTAAAAATGTAGAGCCGGGATCTGCGCTTAGTATCGGGGCATGTTCACGAGTATGAGTACTCATGAAAATGCCCAGTATTGGCACTGGTGCATCCCTACTTTATAATATATTGCTGAGACTTGTAGTCATTATACAGCAATGCAGAATACCACCATCTAGGCAGGATTACATTATAATGTAAATCAGCAATGCTGAATACCACCAGCTCCTGCCCCTGCGCCCCACCTTCCTGGTCCAGCCTTCACCTGCACCAGACTCACATGACTCTTGCAGCACCTTCTTTGTCTTGGTGGCCAGGGGGAAGGACTAAGTGGAGAGGGTCCTCTCCCAGCACATTCTGCTGGACAGGCGACCGACCGATCACAGTCTCTCCATCCTCACACAGCAACCCATACATGCCCTGCTTCTACTGATGTGGGTGGCAGAGCGGTGGGGAAGGAGCGGCACAATCGGGGGGGGGGGGGCCTCTTCTTCCTCACTGCCCCCCCAACAGGCAGAACACCAGGATTTCATATCAGCATGCAGAGCTGCGAGCTGATGTGATTTTTAATGAAAGGGGGTAAAGGTCGACTTTAAGAGCAAAATTCCCTTCACTTTTAATAAATCTCCTTTTACTTGCTTTGAGTCAGGAAGAAAAGGAAAATCTTCCTAAAGAGACAAAGACAGCAAATAGAAAAACTAACATGAAGCACAATCATTTTTTACTCTATTCAAAACTGAAAAACAACATTTTGACTTAACATACACTGTAAATGAAACTTGTCATAGAGAAATATGAAGCTTGACATTGTTGACCTATCCTACTGCATCACCAACATAGGGATAGCTTCAACAAAAACAAATTCAGATTTTTCCAAAACTTTCATTTGCCACAGACTTTTCTCAGGTCAATGACTAAAGTATTTAAAGTGGCAATAAACTCAGGAGTTAAATCTAAAAATACATTCAAGTAACTTAACTATTAACTAAATTTAATTTATTTGTGTATCACTCGGCTGTAGATCCTCAAATCATCTCTGAATTGGTGCTGACAGTGTCCTTCCTTCTAGAGGGTGGCTACTTTTGTTCCTCATGGTCCCTGTGTGTGTTGTAAAGTAGCCACCTCTCCAAGCTCACTCGCGTGGTGGACTACAATCTCATGTTTAGTTTAAGTTATAATCTATCACGGGAGTGAGCTTGGAGTGGTGGCTACTTTACAACACACACAGGAACCATGGGGGAACAAAATTAGCCACCCTCCAGAAGGAAGGACAGTGTCAGCACCAATTCAGAGATGATTTGAGAATCTACACTTCAGTGATACACAAATAAATTAATTTGTTATTATCGAGGTACTTGAATGCATTTATAAGATTTACCTCCTGAGTTTAGTGTCTCTTTAAGCCAGGAACAACCAGGTAGCTAGCATATTCAAAAGCAGGCCAGTAATGGAATCACCATTCCTCTCTCAAGCTTCCACTGCTTTCCTCCATAGGAAAAGCAAGTTATCTGGCTGCCATTGCTGACCAGTTGCCTTCAATGCTTTCTGGATCACGCAGGCAGCATGTGAAGTCATAACTCTTTATTTGCATAGATGTTTTGAGTCAGCCAATAACAGTTTGCTGAAGACAGAGAATCAGCATGGTGACTGGGTAATTAACAATTTCAGAATGAGATCAGCAATAGAAGATTTAATAAATTATCTCATGACAAGTTCCCATCAATATAAAGATTATGCCTTTTTTAGATCGAACAGTTTAAACATGTTAAAATATGTTGACTAATGCATCATGGAAGTGCACATCAATGCATATGTGTTTCAGCACACCGCAATGTATACATGTGAACCATTTGTATATGGTATTGCAGTGTGTTGATTAATATAGTGCACATAGAAATATTCATGACCAGCATGCCTTAGAAAATGATGGAATAATGAGTAAGCCCTGTTTATGAAGAAGATGTGCCGGTGTGGATTATTATCGACATATAAAGGATTCAAATCGGACACCCCTCTCCCTTGAAGACTGGAATATTAAATGAATGACAGGCCAATATGTTGTGCAGCTGACACATGTGCTTTAGGCTGGTGGGGGCATCACCCAGGTAAGTACAACAGGGACTAAGGAGGGTGGGGGGAGTGCTGTTAGTAAGCTTACTTTTTCTTGTTGTGAAAAGGTGAACTTACCATTTAAAGCTGACTTTCTAACTGCTTATATTTTGCTTCCCCTTGTTCCTACATCCCCACTATGGGGTTGATTTACTAAATGCAAATAGGCTGTTCACTTTGCAAGGCAATTTTCCCTTAGCCTAATGAATATGGTGAAAATTTGCTTTGCAAGGAAAACCCAATCATGAGCAAGAAAATTAAAAAAACAGCATTTTTCTTGCACATGATTGGCTGATGGAAGTCAGCAGAGCTTCACTTCATTCACTAAGCTAAGAGAAAATTCCATTGTAAAGTAAACAGCCTATTTGCCTTTAGCAAGTCAACTGTTATGTTTATTTTGCAATAAAACCTGCAAACCTCAGCATAGTGTACATTCTCGACATGCCTTGGTGAGAGGATATTTAAACTACCGTGTGTATGTACAGGATTGACACAATCCTTTACCAGCTAATCAAGATAGCAGAGGATGCCAAAAGCAGAAGAAGACTGGGCAAAGATGTCAGTGCCAGGGAAGGATGGGGCAGAAATGGCCTCAATGGGGCAGGTCAGTTTAGGCAGAGTATAATTCCACTTTGGCAAAACTCATTACATTAATGTCTGTTAAAGAAATCCATGTAAATCCGGTGTTAGTGAACATATATGTGAATTTTTTCCCCCTGAAGTTCCCTTTTGAATACAAGACACTACAGTTGGTATTTTGTGCATATAGTACCAGATGACTCCTCTGCTCTGCCAGATTAATATAAATAACTCACTATCCCTATTTATTGCTTTATTGAATAATGAAGCTTCCCCTTTGGCAGGTTTAAAATGGAAACACAATATCAGGCCAGAGTGTGGAATGGCTGCATACTTAGATTTAATAAGCTATTCAAATGTTTTCATAAGTGAAGATTTCCATGTCAGTTCAGATTTATGTGAAATCTGCTGGACGTTTCAAGATGTTGCTCAATGTCATACTGCATAATTTTATTTCATTCATCTCACATGAGCCATGTGTATTGTGTGTTTTTTTTTTTATTAATTACAGGAGATAGTACAGCATTAGGATTTCATAAAATTTTCTCTTATTATAGTACATTACAGTTCAGTACTAAATCTATTTTATAATTGAACAGTTAAAGAAGAAATCCTGGAAAATAAAAAAACGTACCCTTGCAGTGGGGCTCCCCCTGCACTGCAAGGGTTAAGTGCTCATTTTGTCTGCACTCACCTCTTTCCCTCTCCACTCTGGCTATGGTATGTCTCTTGGCATCCTCATTTCTAATTTAGGACAGTGGACCTGAATAAGACGTGATAACATCAATGGCCCTTAGACCGCTGGAACCCAGGAGAGAAGAGGCTGCAGTGACTGGCCTAGCAGCCCAGAGGGAGCCAGCAGGAGAGAGGGTCAGGTAAGTAAATCTGCTTTATTTGAGACCCTTAGAAAAAATGAGCACTTAACTCTTGCAGTGTGGGGGTAGCCCCACTGCAGAGCTAAGTTTTTGATTTTCCCAGAGTAATTATTTAAATTTTCTAGAGACAAGCATTTGTCTCTAAGGCCTCATTCACACTGAAAAGATTTTTCCATATAGTCCTTGCAAGTGTAGCTGTCACATTCCTGGAGTGAGATCGGATGGAGGAGGTGGCGTCCCGTGTCCAACTTCCCTGGATATGAGGACAGGGAGAGAAGAACACAAGGTAGCACTGGTGCAGACGAGCTACCAAAGCAGGAGGCAGGAGCTGAGTCGTGGGTCACAAGCCAGGGTCAAGCCAATCAGGAACAGCAGTACAAAATCAGGAGCCAAAAGCAGAGTCAGGAACTAGCAGAGGTCAAAGCCAGGAGTCAAGCAGGTATAATCAGCAGGCAGAAGAATGGTCAAGGCAAGCCAGGTCAATAAACAGGAATTCACAGGATCACAGGAACAATAACACAGAAATAGCTGAGGATCAATCAGCAAAGGAAGTGTGTCACGGATCTGTTTAAATAGGGCTTCAAGATGTAATTTCCTTGCGCGTTATTTCCAAGGAAACTTCTGATGCGCATGCGTTTACCCTTTGACCCTGAGAATGGGTCTTCCAGACATGCACATTATTATCAGTGTTTTCAGAATATGCCTTGTCAGTTCACTAGTTTCTTTCTCTGACACTTTTCGCCCCTTGCTGGAGCATAATTGCAGTAGAGGGTAATAAGCATCAGTGGATGGAACACATGGAAGTACATTTTCTCTGTGACATTTTCTCAATAAAGTTTTGTGTGCAGGTAATTAGGTGGTGTACAGCGCTACATTTGTTCCTAAATCAACACAGTGTTTTGTGTAAAAGAAGTAGTCTTGGCAGAGCAGGGTTCTTTTGTGTGCCAAAACTTGTGTGCCCACAGGCTCCAGAGATGGAAAACTACTGATGTACTTAATTTATCTTCTAAATTCTCACAGAGAATCCGATTTAAGGTCCTTTCCCAAACTGGTAATTTAATTTTTTTTAGACTACTTTGGATGTTAACAAATTTGAGAGATCAACTACATTACAGAAGCATTTTACATCCTCTATGGGCACCTTAGAAACAACAGTTTTGGATTCCAATGTTTTGGATGTGGCATCCAATAGTAATCAATTTGAGGGATTATCCTTGCAGGTACAGTTTTTCCTAATTAACCTGTAGAGACTACACTAGGAGACTGTATTTCTGAGCGTATATTCTGAACAGTTGGGTTTCCAGACAACTCTATAATTATTAATAGTGAATTTTATCCTGTAATGGCGGCTGATAGGTTTCAAGAAATTAAAGAACTGGAACTGACTACTGTTTTGAATCCGTGTAACATCTTTAAAAAGAAATGATGTACAACATCTGAAAAAGAAAAGTAATAGGATTATCTGCCAAGTTGGAAAGAAGGGAAGATGTGTGGTTGTTTTGGAAAATTGAGATTAAAACAAGAAGTTCTCAGGCAGTTGAAGTATGAGAGCACTTGTATACATCTGAAGAAAGATACCACCAAGGTTTTTAAAGCATAATCATTTGGTATAACAGAAAAAGGAGCATCTTAAAGACTTTTTACAACTTTTTACAATTTAAATTGCCTTGTGTCTGAAGAATATTTTGGCAGGAGAGATCTATGACAGACATACTAATGAGCTTTGGTTGGAAACATTTTGAAAGAGTTAAAGTGACATTAAAGGATAAATCCCCCCCCCCATGCTGGTGCAACGTCTTACCTTAAATGATGCCTCTTCATTCGCTCATCTTCTTCTTTCCTGTAGTTTTCAGGAGTCCTTACAGCGCTGGTGCCGGTCTCTGATCCAGCACTGGCTGCTGTGCCTTCTGTGTCCCATGGAGTCTGTGCGGATACACGCTGCCAGGCTGCCTGCATTGACTTACCCTGTGTCTCTCCTCATCTCCATGCCAAAGATCTCTACTGCACATGCGCTCGCCCCATGATCGTTTGCGGCCGCCCGATAATTTTCAGATCTTCGGATGAGAGCATGCGGCAGAGACACATGTAAGTTATTACCTTTTTTGTAACTTTTTTTTCTTTTTTGTTTTTGCATATATCTACTGCTTGATAGCAGTAGATATATGCAAAACCCCCAGAGGGTTTAATTATCCTATGAGAACAATGTTGTACTGCGTAAGAAGAAGCTAAAAAACTATACTATGAAACTGTGTTCACAATGGCTGTTTGCTGTGAAGTTGAGGGCTTTACCTATTTTTTTTTAGATTACATTTGTCTATGGCTTTTAGATCTGTTGGGACTGCTACGTTTACTATTCAATTCAGACTTTCTACTGCTGGTTAAAAAAAAATAGACGTGGCAGCCAAATTTAGCTAAAAGATCCCTTTATTAAGTAATAATGAATTAAATTGGGTTGTTTCTAAAAAATACTACGAAAGTTAAAAAAAAGAAAAATCAGTTACACATCCAAAATGCTGTGTGCATTTTTTTTACATTTATATGTGCAATGGTATATGTCTCCAATGGCAGCCCAGCTCACATATTTTGACAATCCCTTGCATAAATCCGTTGAAAATGTCTAGAATTGATTATTAAGCCCCCCTCCCCCCATGGACTTGAATAGTGTTCAGTTTTAAGTTTGAATTTTCAGACTTCACACTGGGATTGCAGATTCCCCCATGAACCAAATCCAGATACCAGCTAGCTTCTAAAAACATTTCTAAGTGCTCATTCACACTGGGCATTTAATTGCGCAATTTCCACCATGATATCACGCAAATTTGCCGCGCGATATCGCGAGAAGTCGCCGTCCAATGATATTCAATGGAGCTGTTCTATCTCAGCAGGCTGAAGCAGCTTCCACAAAACACAGGTTTCTGCTCTGTATGAGGAAAATTACTGCACTGCAGCAATGAAACCAGCAGAGATTCTTGGGTATACTCCATCGTCCCCTTAGACCTAGGATCCCACACTGGAATAGCTGAAGGTAGGTTTTTTTTATGATGAAACAGTTTATTTCATAGCACAGTGCCTAAGTTCAAGCCCAGAGCCCTCATCTCAGACTTTAGGAAAAAAAGACCCTTCCAGAATCTTAGCCTCGATTTTTGTTAAAACCTTGGTCAGTCCACTGATGGCAATGTCTTCAGGAATTGGCCATACGACAGACATGCAGAGATATCCCATGCCTTATTTTTAACGCCAACCCTCAGATCACTCTACAGTCTGATAGATAATACAGTAATCTGAAATAGACCTTGGCAAAAAAATAACATAAACAGGGCTTAAAGCAGGAGTTAGGGGACAAATCCCTACAGTAAATAGGGAAAACTAAACTTCGAAGGCCTCCATGTCCTTGACTGCATATTAACTCATATCAACTATACTGTATATGTGTTTAATGATTTTGATGGGTCTTCATTTCAGAACAATATTTTTCTTTTTACAGACTGGAGTCTTTCTGTAATGTACATTCTTCCTTTAGCTCAATTGAGAGCTCCACTGTAATCTAGAGGGGCTGAACACAGCCCATCAGTCACTATAGACAGTTGTAAGTTCGGAGATAGCTGCAAGCCATCAACAGATAATACGTCAGCATTTGTTTCATTTTCATTATAGACTATCTTCATTTATCTAATTTAACAGCTTATAAGCCCAAGGGTGGCAGATAGAGGAAAGGTCTTCCAGCACTTCTGATATTCAAAGCTATCCATCAGTAAATTGAAGCTGGTCTCCTAAATCCTTCTCATATTTGTTTTCGTGTACAGACACCATACACAGACTTTAAGACTGTTGTGAGTATCTTGCTTTCTTTTCATTGATGTCTATCTATATTCATTGATGTCTATGTTGACAGGGCCTTTACTTTAGGTTAAACCTCTTTTTTTTTTGTGCTTCAAAGCTTTCAAAAAAGGGGGAGGTTTTATGTGTGGTATTTTAGGGGTTGAATTTTTTGTGGATTTTTTATTTTTATTTTCTGTGAATAGGTATTTTTATAGGTTTGGGATGCTTAAAACACAGCATTCACAGCAACACAGTTACCAACCATCTGTTCTTGAAGTTGCTTTTTGTTTGCAACATGCTGCTGCAGTGTTTGAAAAGAGAAAGAAAATCAGTGCAATAACAGTGTGCACCTAAACCACCTTCCATTATATCACTCACATTCACTTATTTTCTTAATTGTTGTAGTAAACCCCAGCCTGTGCTCTTTGGCTCTAGAAAAGCCTAGCCTTTCTAATTAAAATTGTCCTGCTGCAGGCCAATGTTACGCTACTGTATTATCTGCAATCTCCTTATTCCTGTGGTGAAACACCTACCTTTTTCTTTAGCACATTTCTGCCAATTCTCCCTCATGCTGGCCAATTTGTATATTGCTGTGTCACGTGCAAGCCTCTTATTTCTTACTGAACTGAGAGCTTGAAAGAAATTGGTCAGCCGCAGGACAGTTTCATATCAGTGAGAACAGGGAGCAACACAGCGAACTTCGCACCATCTTCTATCTGCTGGTCAAATCGGGTCTAGGACTTTTTGATGAAAAAGCATTTATCACTGCTAAAGCTACCTGAAAAAACTTTTTTTTTAAACTGAATTGAATCAGATTAGGATGCTGATGCTGTATGTAAAGCAAGCTTATTGTAAAAGAAATTGTAAGCTGTCTCTAAGCTGTCTCTAAGACTGTCTTTAAAACTAGACATTATGGTTTTATAATACCACTTACAGCTTTAAGGCTCACCAAACATGCTATTTAAAGGATTGGTGCATTTACATAAAAACACTCTCTCTCTACTATACGGTATTTTATAAAAATATGTTTTGCATTGGTACATGTTTTGCATGGCAATTTGTCATTTTTATCATGCTTTTTTGGCAGTAGTTTTCCTATCACCGCCCCCCCCCGCCCAAAAAAAATGCTAGAAATTAACAACAAGATTCAACCCTCTAGACTTCAGAGGGATTCACCTTTAAGTTAAGGTTAGTTAAATTTTGAACAAGAATAATAATAGAACCCTTGGTAAATTTGCATATCACTATTTACAAAAAAGACAATAGTAGAGTTTTAAAGCAGCTGCAGGGTAAATATAGACTTTGCAATTTGGCTTTAACAATTTAGGAGTAGAAAAAGAGATAAGAGAATTAACAGATTATATATAGGGTGACAGTATGTGCCCTACCAGAGGGTGAAGGAGGAAGTAGTCTTGGCTCAGAGACTGAAAAGAATAGGTCATAGTATGTGCCAAACAAAGAAGGTGAAAGTTAAAGGGCCTGTCATAAGGGAAGCATGTGGTCTGTCATTGCTGGCCTTTTTCAAAAAATGTTAGCCTCCTGTTCTGATTTCAGTACTTTTGAGTCGCAGATCAAGAATATATATTTTCTACATGAGTGTCAAGAAGTGTTGAAAGTTCTTATTCTGGATCAGAAAGCATGGAAGCCATTGGATCAGCATGACATTCAATGAACTAATATTCTCAAAATAGTGGGATCAGCAATGGCAGCAGTAGGTGCATTTTAAGGCATCTGTGTTGCAAAAGGCATGTAAAGGGAATTCAAGAGAAGTGGAGATGCTCGTGAGAAATTCTTTAGCTGAGAAAAGCTGACTAGAGTAGAGAACAGTGGTACAGGGCAGACTGAAATGGTGACAGTCTGTTAACTGGTAGACTACTGAGATGTTACCTTGGATGTGATAATGGCAGCCACTAGAAACTTAGATATGTCATGTATGAGAGAGAGGCTTTATAGTTAGTGAATATGTGAATGTAAAGTTTAAATGAAAGAGTGTAGATAGTCTTTTACCCATTTTTTGGTCTTAAATAAAATTAAAGCAGACCTATAATGAAAATACATAGGTTGCTGTAGTAGCTAAACTTACTTTTTGCAAATGCTAAATACCTGGCTTGTATGCTATGCTAAAGGTTTCAAGAAGTCATCCAGCCTAAATAAGTATGATTATCGGGTGTTCTGACTTTCCTTTACTGAGGCCAGAGACAGCCAAGCAATTATCAATGTCAGAAGGTCAGCAATGGGAGCCAATAATTCCTCTCAATACAGGTCTCCTTTACTTCTCCTGGATTCAAGTGCCCAAAGTTAGTTCTATATGTTTGTGCCTTTATAGCAGTGCAAAAGGAAAATATAATGCTGCAGTTATGTAATATGTTTAGGTCTTGCTCCTCCCCCAGCCTGTGACTGGACATTGAATGAGAAGCAGCAAACTAATGAGCTCATCTCTCTCAACTTTGCTCTTTTCTCCTATTAACATGTTCTTTTATCAACAAATTTGCACGCAGCATACCTGATCCGCTTCTAGTGCTGCCCCATTGTAACAGGCTGATTCTAACTCAAATTACACTGTTTGCAAAATGCATTTAATGATGTATTAATAAATACAGATCTGCATTAAATTTGACCTTATTAAAATGTTTCAATTTGGAGATTAATTTAAAATGTATTTAGGCTTAATACACTTTTAAAATAATATAAAAAAATAATTTTGAAATTAATTTCAAATTAATTTAGATAAAATCTTCCTTCAGAAAAGAAAGTGATGACTAGTTGACACCAAAAAAAACTAGAACAACCTGTAATAGGAAAATGTTTTATGACAACAAACACTTTAAAAAGATGTTAACTTTCTTTTATAGAATATTAATTAGAATAACACAGCTATTGACATTATATGCAATCAAATAAACTCCATGGGGCACCAAAAAGAATAAACATAAATTGAAATGGATTTGTATGACTGCATATGTAAATTATGTAAAATAGGAAATGTATTGCTTGGAAACACACAAAATGAACACTAAAAGCAACGTATTGATTTTGGGAAATTGGTCCTTTAACCTAAATCAGAAACCCCTAGCAATAATCAATAGGCCTTTAGAAATAATTCCACACTAAAATGATTTTTGTAAGGCAAATTTTAACAAATGTTCAGCAACTAGCCAACTAGTAAATTGGCTACTATTTACATGCAATTTTCATATTTCATATAGTATCTCAGAATGTCTAGTGGTGAGATCTCTGCCCCTGAGTTGTCATCTCTAATTTCTTGGCCCAACTCTTGTCAGCATACTATGGTTCAATTTACAGCAGGATGGCAGCACACACGGGATGACCTCCATTTAATTATTTAAAGTCCATGAAAGCAATACCAATTTACATATTCCAGCCATGTTGAGCCTTAGTCATAGCACAATTGCCACATAGTACACCGGCCTTCTTATACAACATTTCTATCCCCCCACATGTGTTCATGTGATTAGCTTAAATAACAAAAACGCCTAATACATACCACATATGTGAAAAACAATATACAAAAATTAAAGTCTTATATATAAAAAGGGGAATTGATCAAAACTGGAGCAGACAAAAACTGGAGAAGGTGTGCATGGCAACCAATCGGCATCCACCTTTCATTTTCATATCTTAGCTGAACAAACTAAAGAGAGGTGCTGATTGGTTGCCATAAGCAACTGCTCCAGATTTTGTCTGCTCCGGTTTTGATAAATTCCCCCCAAAGTGTTCCAAGCAGCAAAAAAATAAATCTGTATCTGTCAAATCAACCTTAATAAGACATATACAGAACATAACATGAAAATAATGTAGTCCTAATTGAAAGGGTATGGTAGATTACAGGGATTTCACATCCAAAGTTAACCAGATGTAGCCATGTTCCCATTTTAAACTATAGATGTGACCCAAAACAGTCTTGGTATCTCTATTATGGTCAGGTAAATGGCTGACCATGTGATGTAAATCTGCTTTCACCCATGGTCCTACATCCCCTAACAAGATCATACTTCTAAGCTGACCCCATACCTAATGTCCTTTTTCATCCTCATTTTGGACAACTGACTGTTGCATTATGGTAAGATACTCTATATCCAATCCTGGCCAGGTTCCTTCTCTCCTAGGCAAATGGCCTTCTGTGTTAGTAGTAAAAGTTCTAGAATTTTTAGTAGGTTTATTAATTGACATTAATGAAAATGTAACCTGAATACTAAAAATTCACAGCAAGGAAAAGAGCACTGAACATTGAACATTAAACACACAACATCCATCCAATCCTGGCATATCATTTTGGGGTAATCTGTAGCAAAACCTTTTTTTTTTAAATAAATCTTGGTTACTTATCCGTTTAGATTAGAGTTACTCCACTGGCCCCACAATGGTGGAAAGGTTCCCACCAGGATTTTAAAAACTTTTTTAGGTGCAATTCAATTGGTTATAATATTATGAGCGTGGCAACAAGTACAATTTGGTTGCTACAGGACTGGTAACTTTTAATGCTAATACATCTGGTGCTCAATAAGGTAGATATGGTGCTTTATGGGTAAACTTGGAGGGTTATTCACAAAGCTAGCCGAAGGATCAGCCTTAGCTGAGGCTGATCCTTCAGCTAGAACCAAAGGGCTGCTGTACGGGCTATTCAATATATATTAAACAATGGCAACTTGGCGGAGGCGGCCGTAAATGTTATTCATTGTCGGGGACCTGCTAGAAAAACCTAGCAGGTCCTGGCCAATAGGAAACATTTGGGCAGAGCTAGCTGTCACTGCTATCTCCGTCCACTTGTTTCTTTCTTTTTTCAATTTCTTTTTTCAAAAATATTTATATATTTTTTCCTTTTTTCAATAATATTTAATTTTTTTTTTAAGTCTTTATTTATTTTTGAACATTGATCTTTTATTTACATTTGTAAAGAAATGTTTTATAGCGGCATTCAGCTATTGACTCAATGTCGTTCGGCCCCTATGAGAATAGGCCGAACGGCAGCGAGCAGCCTGCCAGAGGTTCGGCTCAAACGAAGTCATCCAAAGCAATCTGACATGCGGCTGATTTCAGCCGGTGTACAGCTGAAATCAGCCATACAAGTCTGAAGTGAATAGCCTAACAGCGTTCGGCTCACTTCACATTGGGTCGGTTATTCTCTCGGCTGCCTTCAGCAGGTTTATGAATAACCCTCTTAGTGTTAGGAATTTGGTTAATGGCTAGTTGGTGTTAGTGCTACAGTTATTAAGTGAAATTGAACTTGCCAGGTAATTTCTACCAGCAGTAAATAAACTCTAATAAAAGGTAGATGTCTCTGCACCTCAGTTCACCCTGCTTCCCCTTCCTGCTCTTTACTTACATTAGAAGGATGGAAGGCTTAGTGACTGCTAGAGGGGGAAGCAAGGGGAGCTGCTGATAGAACAAGATGAATGACTTCAGTACTGGGTTTGGTACTCCTGTAAACGTTGAGGACAAATGTAATATTTGAATGTCCATAGCCTGGCTACAGGTTCACTTAAAAGAAAGAGCCCCCTCACCTGCTTACATTTTTGCAGGGAGGGGGCACATTCCCTGGTGGCCCAGTGGTTGATTAGTATGGCCTGCACCTTTGGCTGGTTCAGACCTCACTAATCCTTCCTTTTGGCTGGCATTCAGTGAAGACTGTCAGAGTGCATGCCACTCTGACTCACACTGAGTGTTGGCACTGCAAAGAGCAGATATGGGGTCTGCATCCAACAGAGATGAATGCACAGTCCGTGACTGCATGCCTGACTTGTCAGCTGACTGCGGGCCACATGGTACCTGTTTACGGGCCGGAATTGGCCCGTGGGATGGTACTTTGAGACACCTGATGTAGAGCAAAAAGGTCTGTTAATGACATTTTCCAGGAGATTTGAATTTGTTCCCCAGGAATAACAACAGTAGAGAGAGTGCTTGCTGAAAAAAAATATATAGTATTTGCTACAGCTGTAATCTAATTAAAAAAAGATTATCTGGTAATTGACCACACACTTCCATCCAATCATCAGCTAATTTTTCAAGCCAAATTTGGACACTGGACTTTCTTTACCAAAAAATTGCAAAGACCAATGAGATAACATTACTCATAGCAGCACATGCCCAAATACAGCAATCAGGTGTTATAATGGCTTAACCAAACTTTACTTTTCTAAGACTGCATTATTTTAAAGAAAACTTGCTTTAAATTGAACAAATTATATTAAATGTAAAGCATTTTGAAAAAAATGACTAGTGTAAATTTTAAATGAAAACTGTTAGTCCTTAAAACATCTTTATAGCAGCTCTTTTAGCTTAGCAGATTAATAGTTTATCGTGCTGATTTGCCAGAAAGGCTGTGATTTGAATGACAGGGTTTGCCTGATTTCAAGAGCATAAGGTAAAGAACAATGTCACTCAATGAAGGGGTTGAGTTTATCTCAGGTTTCATTCTGTAAAGAATTTTCGAGTTTTGTATGCTTAGAACATTCCTGTTTATATAAAATATTCTGTACAGCAAACAATTTTTTTAAAATTTTACATACATATAGTTACATAGTATTTGAGGTTGAATAAAGACATATGTCCATCAAGTCCAACCTATTGTGTGTGTGTGTGGGTGTAAAGATCCTCGCGTCATCTCGACGTGTGCTTGCTCTCACTTCAGAAATCCTCCACAGCGCCCTCTCTGGTGGATGAAGGCCAAGTAAAAAATGTTGCATCTGTTATTAGTTTCTGACCATATCATCCCTTACTGTAGGTACTTAAGGTAAGTCTTGCAATTTATGTCCAATATGTATAATTTTGATTACCTATTTGAATATATTCAGTGCTGGCAAAAAAAGTTTGGTGATTTAGCAGAAAGGTCTAATGATGCATCTAATATGACATTTTATTGGGGGAAACACTTACGGCCCAGACATTAATGCAAAAAGGAAGTATGGCGATTGGCCATTATCAATGGTAGGGAAGGTAAGCCCACCCAGCAGACCAGGGAGAAAGGGACCCAGGAGAACATAACTGGATACTGAGGAGGTACAGGGGCACCATGCTCAAGGGGATTGGACAGTGGGAAACTACCACCTCTGTCCACTCACAGGGTACTGGGTGCCAGAAGGACTGCACAGAGACCCCACCATCCATTTTAGAGGGGGACTGTATGGCCTTCTCTAAAATGGATGTGGATTGTCTCACATTTTCACTGTCAGTTGCAACAGGATAAAATTACAAATACCTTCATTTGAAGGTTGAGTACTAGGGATGAGGTTTTGGTACAGACCAAAGTAAGATTCGACACAAAGTTTGGCAATTGGCAAACAGTCCAACCGGATGGGTGTTCGAGTCAAATTTCAGCTGCAGCGGGAAGTCCCAATTTGCAGCGGTATTAGTAAACATGATGCTTCCTGCTTGGGGTTGCTAGAAAGTCAGTGACTGCCAACTTGCAAATATGTCAGTGTGTTCCCCCTTCCCACCCCACAGTGTGTTCCCCCCTTTCCTACCCCACAGTGTGTTCCCCCCTTCCTGACCTGCCAGGCTGCATGCTCAGGTTAGGGTTTGGTATTGGTATATAGGGGGAACCCCAATTTTTTTATTTTTGGTATGAGTCCATTTTAATATCAATACCAGACCCTAATTAAGGATAAGATTTTGATTTTGGTAGGGGAAAACCTTTTTTTGTATAAACTGGCAAGCCAGCAGAAACATTTTATTTACTCAAATGCATTTTTTTCTTTAGCAAAATGTCAGTTTTGTTGCAGTACATCCTACACATCCTACAGGTGTGACACTTCACAAGCAGGTTTGGGGCATCCCCCAAGCATGTTATTTAAACAAATTTTACATTTTTAATGTTTCACTTTGAACATTATTTAAAAAAGTTGTTCCCTAGCCAATTAAATTTTTTTTTCTAATGGGACATGTCCCCCAGTGCCCAGCTCTCCTGGTCTTTTGTTTGACAATACCTTGCTTGTTAACCTTGAAAATAATTGTTTTTAAAGAACTTGAGCACTCCCACAAACAGAACCCAGCACTTGACAGCAGCATTGTCAACTTGTGGAGAGGGTAGTGTTAGATGGACTAATAGATCTAGAAGGACTTTGCATAGGTGACTAACAAATGAAAGCCTGACTCCAGCTTACAGTTTTTAAGCAGTTACAGAAACGTTTTTAAAGATGTCAAAAAACTTAGATATTTAAAAAAAATCAATCCTAGGGGTGTCCTTTGGGTGAAGGCAACATGATCTCATGGTTTAAATCCCTTGAGTCCATCATGGAGCCCATGGGCCAGCTGGTGGCCAGTGGTAGGCCCACTGTGCTCCAGACCTACCTCTGGGTTGTTTAAACATATTCAGGAGTCTCCGCCAGTGCTCCTACATAAGTGTACACAAATTTGCCAGTTTGTCAGCCATTGGTCCAACTGCTCCTCTCCTGGTCATCCGTCATCAAGGCACTCCTCCTTAGTTTGGTGAATTAAGTGAAGGACAAGAAAGGAAATTTTCCCAGTGGGACACACACTAATAGGCTTTAGATATACTTTAAGGTCTGAGTCTTGCTGCTATGGTAACCCAATACTATATGTAATATTTGGGCTGCGTTATCCCACTGATTTCAATTATTTCTGAGGCAGGGAAACCACTGACGGACCAGGTTAAATGGAGCCTGCAAAACATGTGTTCTGGATGTTCTTCTGCTCGCCCACTGTTTCCCTTAGAGGCTTAGAAATTTATTGATTATCTGTACTTGTTTTCTGGAATTACTCATCAATCCAAAGTGATCACACAATTCACAGAACTGCTTTGACGGAAATACAACCACAGGGCATAAAAAAGCACCTAAAATAGATAAATAATTCCAATAGAAAAATGATATTTCGCCAAATTCTTTTTTTCTCAGTTGGTGCTGAGAACACCCCATGGGTATAATCAGTTTTATTCATCCTGGTCTAATTCCCATCAATATTATCAAATTCAGCTTTGGAAAGATCTTTTCTTTGGCAGGCTTATCAGGAGAATTGCTCTCTTTGATGGCCATCAGTCTCATCTACTGTACACAAATAAACAAAATGAGCCCTGGAAGATTACCCCAGTCACTCAGGATGAGCAGTTTCTCTCCTCGGAGCCTGGGGAGACTCAGGCAGTTGATCAGTAGATGCAATTACTTCTACCAGTGATAGAGCTTAAAAATGTCTCATTGCTGAAATTTTAGACTTAAACCGTCAGCTCCTTTGCGGCATCATCAAGCTTTTTCCTAATACATGTTATTTATACTATTCGATTTTTTTTCTATTAGACTATTGTTAGTGCAACATAGTTATATTATGGGCTTCACAGTTATTAAGCAGTATAATGTAAAATATAAAGTAATCGCTTTAAAGTGTGCAAATGAGTATTAAAGTGCATGTAAAACCAAAATCTATTTTTCAGTATGTTTGGCATCATGCTTCACTGTATACAGTTTTCATAGGGGATTCTGGCAGTAAAAGCACTTCTTGCTGCATGCTGACAATGTTAAGTCACTGCCTTCCAATTAGCAGCAACATTGTGAGCCTACCATTCACATTTCTTTAGTTGGTGTTGGGTTAGTTGGCTTTACTGATAAACAGGAGTTTCATACACATGACCTCCACCTAAGGCCCCTTTCAGACTAGCGGTCCGATCAAGTCCACCTGTCAATTTTTTATGCACAGATCTCCTGCTGATCAGAACTGATAGACGCCCGTGTGCAGGCAGCCTTAGAAAGTAGACAATTTAGATCCCTTTCTTCTGCAACAGCAGCTCTTTGCCACCACTAGAGGGAACTGAGCAAAAAAATGCATCATTGACTGCTCTTTTATTCTATTGTAAAATGTGTTTCTTGTCTTCCCTTTAGCTCTCTCTAGAGGTGGCTGAAAGCAGCTGCTGCAGGAAGCGAGGACCTAAACAAACTGCTTCCTGACTAGAGGCCCTTTATATTTGGAACTCCAAAAGGGATACCCCTTGCAACTGCATTTTTAAAGTATGTTGCAGTGACAAGAAAGGAAAGAGCATAAGTACTGAATAGCGATGAGTGATAATGAAAGTTTTAATTTCCCTGCATTTTTGGAAACAAATCATGAGGTTTCAGTGAAATCTAGCCATCAGTGCCAAAATGCATTGGAGTCAGGGAAGTAGGAGAAATTAAGGTTAGAGAAGCTCCTTTCAACTATCCTGGAATAGCAGTGCCCGTCATCCAATCATAGAACACGTTGTATTTATTGAGAAAAATACTAGGCCTCCTCTGAATGGCCCCTGTGTTGAGTGAGTGACCCACTGTGTTCTAACCGCAGAGTAGAAATCGATCAGCACAGTAGTTCTTTCTATACCACAAAGATACTGTAGTAGTCACAACTTGCGTAGTGTATTAGACATGTAAGCCAGTAAAAACATTTGTTTTATTTTGGATTTTTCTTCCTTTCAAGTTTCGGGTCTGATTGTTGTTTGTTTTTGGTATTCGGATTCAGATCTTTCATAATTTTGTTTTAGTTTCGGACTGGGTTTTCTGATTGGCCACAAAACAGTCACATGTCCGATTTAGGTTTATTTTGAACAAAATTCGGATGATCCTCAATTTTGTTAAAAGAACATTCGGATTCGTCTGCATTCGGCTTCATTGGAATTCGGTCATTTGGATGCATTCACAAAATTTTGTCCAAATTTGCAGCCAGAATGAAACAAAATGTACATGTCTACAGTGTATTACACAATCCCCATAGCCCTCCCAGGGATCATGCCTATATACTTACATTGTGCCAAGCTGGACAAATGTAAGTATATATGTATTTTTAAAGCTTGAGTTAAGCTTTATAAATGCATACAATAAAAAATACAAATTCAGAGAACATTAAAAAAAAAACTAAAGTACTCATATTTTACGTAAACATCTCAATAAGTATAATTAGAAGTTTTCAATTTGCCAAAATTTTACCCACAGTGAAATCGTTCTGCTTATCCCTTTTCCCTTAATGCTCATTTTCACAGAATGACAGCATGCTTGAATGCTTTCTGTTTGTTTTTAACCATTTGATAAAGTGATCCTGTGTTCTGAATTCTTGGTGAAGTCTTTATATATATATCATAAATAAATGAAGATTGAGTCGTACGTTGAAGCGCTGGAAGCAATACTTGCTGATGAGATGGTGGTATTGTTTCCTGCTGTACCCACTTCTCTAAAGAGGTTCACTTGAGGTGCGCTGTAAAGGATGGTGTAACATAAAAGTAACAATTCTTTCACTGCAGGAGTCAAATAAAATGTCACTTTTAAAATGACACATAAGTCCAATGGGAAACTCATGGTGCCTTCAGGTAAACAGTGATTTAATGTTCTATGACAGCATGAAACCTTCAAAGGATAAATATTTTTATGTAGATACACGCTAAGCTTTCAACCCAGATATACATTGACCTTGTGCCATCCTGACAAAACAGGTTGGAGGAATAATTGGTATTAAAAGGGACATCTAATTGTTTTCTGCACAGGAAAACTTTGCAGTCAATATCAGCCACTTTAGGTGCATACATAAACAGATTGATACCACTGTAGCTGTCAAGAACAGTTACATAGTAACAGCTGGCTAGTGAGTGTCCCAGAAGTGGGTTAGTCTAGTGATTGTCTTGCAGTACAGGAGCTGGTCTGTGAAGTCTGGCCAAATGATAGTTAGGAAGCCATCCTTCCAGTTACAAGTTGTAGACTTGGGCTCCCTGAAAAAAACAGAGCCAAAGCTGCACCTGGACTTCCAGGTGCATTTCCCAGATTTGCCCCACTGGAACTCACATAAGCTGTTTAGTGGATCCATCAGAACTGGGTAAGAAAAGAAGTAGTGCAACACCAACTTAGAAGGTAGAAGTGAGATCAGCAACAAGCCAGAATCAGAACTAATGATTAAGGTCTCGTTCACAGCAGCATGCCGATCCCGGTGCATTGCACTGTTTGCTTTTTTTTTTTAAAGAACTTTATTGAAATGTTTTTATGAAGTTCAGTCAGCACAGTGTGACATGATGTAGTTGTGTTGCATTCCCCTGTTGTGCTGTAAAAAAGTACAACATGCCATGCTTTTTTTCAGAGCACACCAATGCAATGAGGTTGTGTGAACTGTGCCAATTGAAACAAGGCAAAATTGCCTTGACTGTGCATTGGGGCTGGAAAAAGTGACGCAATGATTTGATGTGAACGAACCCTTAAAAGGAGATCTAGGGGTTGATTTACTCAAGGCAAATATGCTGTTTACACTGCAAGGGAATTTGCATATTGCCATAAAATTTTCACTCATCTTAGTTAATGTGGGGAAATTCACTTTGCAAAGAATACCCAATCAAGTGTAAGGAAAACAAAACAGTATTTTGCATGCACATGATTGAATGATGGAAGTCACCACATCTTCACTTCATTCACTAAGCTCAGTTAAAATTCCCTTGCAAAGTACAAATGCCCTTGTAAAGTGAATAATATATTTGCCTTTGGTAAATCAGCCCTATAAAATAACATGTTTTATTTTTAGTATAAAGAAAGAGCATCTGTCAGTCTCATAAAACACTGTATTCATTTTATTTAAATAATGTTCCTTATTGTTCCAATGGTTGTGTAGCTACAGTCACTGCTTAGTGCTTCTTCTGGTTTTTCAAAGCTTGTTGACACTTCCATATCGGGCATGTACATTTGTATTCTATTCTTCCAGCACTTTGAGAAGTTTGATTACACAGGTTGAAGTTCAGAAGGCATGGCACAGCATAGAAACTGATCTGATGGAAGCAAATCCAAATGCATCTCTGGTATTATCATACAGTATTTTGGGTAAATAAATAGGTGCATAATGTAAAAAATCAGGATCAAAGACATTTAAAACTTATCGACCAACACATATCGAATTATGTTTTTTGTACATTAATACACTTTAACTACTAAGAAAAGTACCATAGCAGTGGACAAGCCAAGTTGAAGGTCCAAGATCAAGTCAAGCTAATACAAGTAGAGTGGGCAGTCCAATCCAAGAGCATATAAAGCAATGCAAGAAGCTTTAGAACATTAGTAATCCTTGTATATTGATTCCTAGATGCTGGTACAATTGTGCAAACAAGCATGTGCAGCGGGCATTATTTGCAGACACGTATGTGCTAGTAATGTGCACGCATCAGCAGGCACATGTATGGGCCACAGACTGCACATTAATTCAACTTCTAACAGTATCACACTACATACTTTGAATAAATTTCTTCTCTGAGATTCTAAAAGCTAGATGCCAAGCTTCTAGCCGTTATGAGTAATCAACTATAAACACATTTATTTGACTGCGCTCACCAGAGCTTATAATCTAATGGTGTGTGAAAGGTGAAGAAGTGGCACTGGCATAAAAACATAATTTCTCCATGCCCCTTGACATTGTTTTACAGTGACAGTACTTGACCTGTGAACCAGCTCTTTCTTATTGAAGCAATGTTAATTAAACCAGATAATATAATATAGAATCAGACTGGCAAGCAAAGCTCTTGTATGGTCCAGTATTTACGTTATAACTGAAAGAAGGCAGACGTAAGAACACAACCACAAAAACCATGTGCTGGCAGCAAAAGGTATTGATGTCAAATTAACAGTAAGTGTCTAGAATTTAACTGTATTTAGATTGTGAACTATGAAGCTGAATGTGATACAAAACAAACTGATCATATCAGCCAGACTTGTTGTCTAGTTGTGTTTTAAACTCACTGATCATTTTCTGCTTCAAACATGTATGTGTATAATGAAATGTACTTTAAAATCTCAGCTTCAGCCAAAACATTTTCCAATTTTGGTTTCATTTTCTAATCATTGATGCGGATGTGGTGAATCGATTTCAAATGCAGTGACAAAAAAGTTGAAGGAGCAAATTCTAACAGTGAATGTGGTTATCATTTTGAAAACTTCATTCATTCTAAAATCAAATGCTAAATAAAAAAAGAAAATCAAATGAAATGATGAACGACAATCGCCAAGCCATTTTCGAACATTCTGACGGGATTTTTCATACGAACAATAATACGAAAATCTACCTGTGTGCTGTATACCCAACTCTTTTTTGTCTAGGGCCTGTGCAGTGGACTTCCCTGGAAGCAGCATTATCTTAGAGATGTTATAGATACTGTAATGGCAGGGAAGATTCATCCATCCTGGATGATAAACTAGAATGTTTTGAAGCTGAACTGCAGGCAAATAATTAGGTGCAAGATTGAACTACACATTAGTAAATTGTTAACTGCCAAAGGATTTGTAATCCTGGTCATATCCCTAGATCCTATTTCAGCATTTCATCTTTCTGTAACACCTGCCAGTGAATCACCAGTTTGGTGGTACTAATTCAGTATCCCATGAGCAGAGAGGACTGTACTTCTTGCGTGATGAAGGGACCATTCCAGGTTCCGAAACATTGCTTTGTACTTGTGATGCCATGTGTATCTGATGTCAATAAAAGGACGGATTGATGCATTGAACCTAGGTGTGCGAGTGACTACTTCTTCTACATATATATATATTCCCTCACACAGGAAAGTAGTCAGGACTATAGCTGAAAATATACAGTATGTGACATTTGAGGTTAGAGGACTGCCACCCTCTATTTTACTGTGCCAATCTATTAATTGCTGGGAACTTTGCCTACAAGTACTGAACTGTTGTACTAGAGGAATCTATCTGTAATCCTATCACAAACATGCATTGAATGAAGTTAAAGTGACATTAAACCCTCAGATTTTTTAACATAAAACAATACTGTAATGTGTGCCTTACTCTAATCCATGGTTGTTTCCCTTCTCTTTGCTGCTCTTCCTTTTAAATTCGTATCTGTTCTCATGCTCTGCAGAACTTCTGTTTTGCAGCAGACTGCCTTGTATCTGGAATGGCTACATGGTGTCTGTGTGTACGCTTGCAACCTGAGCCAGCACTACAGGAAGAGGCACCCAGCTGCAAAGGGAAGTTCTCCCCAAGCATGAGAAGACATGAGGATTTAAAAAGGAAGAGCAGCAAAGAGAAGGGAAACAACCATGGATTACAGTAAGGCACACATTACAGTATTGGTTTATGTTAAAAAATCTGAGGGTTTAATGTCACTTTAAGAATCTTGAAAGTAAGAACCTTTGCTGCCTAAGTAAGTGCCCCTGAGTGCTTCCTATGTATCAGGGGCACTGATTACAGGAACTGGAATTGGTAACAGAGATGTGCTAGTTTGCCAAGATGCCAAGAGTCATTGTTTTAACTTTGTAATTACTGTTTGCCTTGAGTTGAACTTAAAAGGGAATGTATTATGGTTCGGCCTAACCAAAATATAAAAATATACAGTAGTATATGAATATTTGTAACCCTATTTCCAAAAAGCAGGGGGAATCCTAGACTCCCTTCAGATAATTACCAGGCAATACTAAACTGCTTTACTGAAAAATCTTGATGTTTGCAAGCTCACTAGTTCAAGTTTTCACACACAACTGATTGAGTCAGAACAGTGACTCATCTCCCTCTCCTTTTCCCTGCCTTCTCTGTTCAGCCGGAGGGCATTTGAAGAGGCTTATTTTCTAAAGCAGTCGAGAATCTTCACACAATAAACTGTGTGAAAATTCACTTAAATTATCCAAAAAGGTGTGACTGCAAACATCTGTTTACTTATTTCATCTGCTCATTGTGGTATAATTAAAGTGAATATTTGCACAATTTATTCTGTGAAGATTCTCATCTGCATTAGGAAATCTGTCTCATAGTTTCAATTAGACAGTGGGCTTGTTTTTTTTTAGAAGCCCATAATGTTCTGTAAATCTTGTGCCATGTAATTATCATAAAACAAAAAATGTTACAGTATTTAACAGTTGAAAATGTGAAAGCTAAAAAAAACATAATAGTTTCTCTTGCAGATATCTATAAAGTGATAAAAGTTTGGAGGAAAACGCAATCAACAAAAATAATAAGCAATGAAAGAAACAAAATGGCAAACTAAAGTTTTTGTCCAAAATCCTTTTGAAAATGTCCATGTGTGTACTACTGGGCTACCTCATTTGACTCAGATTCAGGCAACACCATCTTTTACAGATTTGGTAATTATATCTAGGTTCAAATCTGACACATTTAGATGTTTGTAACCAAGATTTTGAAATCCATTAGAGAACAGGAATAGTCAATGAGCACTCAAAGACTCAAGACAAGCACAGTGATGTTTTGTTGTAGTTTTGGCACCTTAAATGCCCCTATTATTAAAAAAAAAATACTGGTATACTGTTGCTTTACAGGGTGTGGTGCCACTTCACTCGGTGGTCCAATGCAAACCTATTTAGATTGTTCAAATAATTCAAATAAATTGCTGCCCCGCTTTCCCAGTGGGCCTGGAATAAAAGCCTGTTTCTCTCTTATCAACCAGCACTGCCTGTGGAGGAATCATCCATAGGCAAAGTTTCATTCAGCAGTCGGTTGATCTGAATTATGATTTCAGAAAAAGAAACTCTGTAATTGAGTAATGTGCTTGTTGATGAAATGTAATGATACTCTTTCAGAGGAGTGTTTGTCCTTTTAGCTTATTGATTCTGCAGTCTGTAATAACACAGCTGATATACAATAAAAATTCTGTCTCATCCCAGGAAGTCAACACCATGTAAAAAGGATGAGTAATTTCATAAATCAGGGAGCTTAACATTTGTACGGACAATTATAAATGGTCTTTGAATCTCACCATGACCTTCATTCCATTTATGCAGAAAAAAATGTTTACTTGATGTACCTATCAGATCGAATATTTCAATTTAATAGAGTTACACTGACCTACATTATATTTTTTTTAGAGGACATCAGATCTGCTAAACGATTGTCGCTGTGTATACCTTAAGGGATTTAATTACATTTAGAAAATATTATATTAATTCTAATTTATAAAAAAGAGTGTTACTGTGTAAGTGCAACCAATCACAATTCTCTGTGATTTTAATAAACCAGTATATTATGGATTCTGATTGGATGCTTTGTGTTACTATGTTTTTTTTTTGTGTTACTATGTTTTTTTTAAAAAGGTATTTATTTAGAAATGTAACATAAATAAAGAATTTACATTATCTAAAAGTGGGGAAGGGGACTGGCAGAAACAAATACATCGATACATGGAGTTTATTTTTAATACAATAAGTTTTAATTTGCACGCTGACATTTTAAAAAATACTTTATTACTTTTCAAAACATAACAAAGGAGATAACAAACAGGAGAGATAAGAACTGGAAATCATACACAGGAGATTGCACCCTGACATTTTAAAGTGTAGCTAACCCATAACAATGTCCATCTCTTATTCTCTCCCTATTGGTCTGTCCAATATTAAATAATTAAAAGCATGTGATCTGTTTGATAAGTAAAAAAAAAACTCTTGATCTTACCACAAATCTTGTGAGCTGGTAACTTTCTGTTCTTTCGGCCTGTGGTGACTGTATTCAATTACATTGTTCTCTAAGGAATACAAAACCAAGCCCCTCATGTTCTACACATTAGGAAAGGGACAGGATTTCATAGTCCTGTTTTGTTTATGTGTCCTAATTCAAAAAAAGAAGAGCATTGTCATCATAGAGACTCAAGAATCACCCAGTGAAGATAAAGCAAAAAAAAGGTAAGAAAGAAAATAAATGCAGCCACCACATCTAAAGACAGGTAAGCTGCAAAAATGGTTTTGGGTTTAGATAAACTTCAATTGCTTTGTTTAAATTTTGCGTTTATTGGCACATATTATAAGCATACAGACAGCCAAATACACATTAATTGTAAAAGCATGACATCGTCATCGTTATAACAGGTTAAAGGACCGAGTGAAGCACAGGCTGAGTAGAAACCGATTTTGTTGCCTACTGCTAACAGATCACACGTTATATGATAAATGCATTCTGTCCATTTAGATATCACATATTCCATCACCAGAATATCTTGAGATGTCTCCTCCGCTTGTCTCGGGAACACTAACTTTAATCATAGGCAAACGAATAATATTACTCTCAGTCTAGATCTGCAAGTAAACCTACTTATAAGTACGTACATGCTACAACACAAGCCTGGATGACGTCTTATTCTAGACCCTTGGACTGTAATTTTCTCTTAGCACTAACTATAGTTAACTACGAACGTTACTTCCAAACATTATGTGGGATGCGCTCCACCCGCTCACCCTGAAAACTTGTCTTAACCAATTTCGCTTTAAAAAGCACACATCTTGTGAGGGATTGGGTGGGCTCCCACCTGCAGCTGGCATCACTCTGATTAAACATATACAGAGAAGTCTAAAAGGGATAGAAATTAGGTCGGAAGGAAAGATAAGTAGGGAAACCTAGACATAACCGGAGATCTTGGAAGTCCCGGGTTCTGCTTGTTACTATGTTAAATATGGTTTCAAATAACTAGTCAGTGATGTCTATGTCTCACAGTTTAATTAAAACAGCAATGTGCTTTTGCATATACCAGTAGTTAAGACAATAAGACAATTAACAACTGATAAATCCAGCAAGAAATTATTAAGGGTATCTATACAGGAGTTGCATCTTCTGCTAATCTGTCTCAACCACAAAGGCAGAGAAAGTGATAGAACTACTAATGCTACCCATTTTCAAATAAAGTGCTATTGATTTATCTATTATTAATTTAAAAAAAATAGTGTGTGTGTGTGTGTGTGTGTCAGGGATTAATGACAAAACCCAAAGAAGATTTAGGAAACCTTGAACAACAGATTAAGATGTCTATCTTAAGGTGTCTATATATGGCGGAGTTGTAAACAAATACATATGTATGTTTATAGCTAGGTCCTTCTAAAATAGATTATAAAAATAATGGATTTATTTTATAGAAATATCTTAGTAAACAACAAATTAATATGGACATTTATTCAATACAGTTGTAGAATCCTCCCTTATGGATGCACTACACTGTTGACAATACAATAGGAATGTATAGAATGTAGGCAAGTTAAAGCAGAACCGTCCATCCTCCATGGATGCACTACACAGTTTACAATATACTAGGGATGTAAGAGGACACCTCTTTGACAGATTTGCACTATTCATTTCTGATGCTTGCAGGAGTGGACATACTGTCTGTGAAGCCTGATCTGCTGCAGAAGACCCAAAAAGGCCAGGTTAATATAAAGGTGGGCATGTATATAAAAGGCACATCATACTGTAAGTGCCCTGTGAGTTACTGCAGAGGGCAATTCTATCTTGGTGCCAACATTGCAAGTAGGGATGTGTGGAATTGGCAGACTTTTCTTCATGAAAATATTGATGGGGCTATTACAGTAAAATGTCACTATTAGGTGAAATGCATTAGAGTCAATGGCAAGGGTTAAATTAAGTATTTTAGTACAATGGGCTTAAAATGTATTTCCACTGTAAGTGTATTTCTTACCTTTTTAGATGTTTTGTTGCAACAGGCAACATGGCTGAATACAGGTTTTTATCAGCACCTTCACAGTAATCAGTCCTTAGACCAGGTTCACACCTGGGCGATCCTTCATTGTGTGGCAATCTTGCAGATTGTCGTGCGGTCACGGGGTCGCCCACCTCCGACGATAGCGCTGAATTTGCCAATATTTTGTAATGGTACCCCAGTCGCGTTGGGTGGATTGCACAGCTTCCTGCTGCAATTCCGCACGTGCAACCCGAACTTGATTGGGTCGTGAATCGCAAAAAGGTACATGTACCTTTTTTTTGCAATTGCAGTGCGGATGTAACCCCATTGTAATCAATGGTGGCGTGTGTCCCGGATCGCCTAGGTCCTTTATAGAAAGACTTCGGACTGAAATTTGAGGATTGTTTTCTTTATTAACATCATTAACATTTGAATACAGAAGCCAGGGTTGTAATCCTATAACCTCTTACCCCTCACAGCCCCATCTAGCATAACAAAGAATGAGAAGCCAAGTAGAAATGTTAACCCTTAAGAAGCCAAGAAACCCTAACCCAAGTAAAAGCAATTAAAACTACAAGAAGTATTTTATTTTTTTTAGCATATGCTACGTGAAAGGGAACATGTAATAAATATAAAAGAGGTGTTATCCCAGTTTGGCTGCGAAAGTGGAGTTTAAGGCAGTAAATTCCGAACAGGAGATAATCCCACTGCAACAAGAGCTGGATAACATTGAGGCACGGGCTTCAAGATTTAAATGAGTTTAGATCTTCTGATCTGCAAACATGTCCCAGGTCATAACCTCAACAAGTATCAGCATGACAGCCAGTCAATTAGCATTTTCAGAACAGAGGTCATCAGTGGTAGCCTCCATATTCTCTCTGTACAGGTTCTCTTTAACAAGTAGAAGATGACCATCATTAGTTGTAAAATATTCATTCTTTTTGGTTCCTGGCTGCAGATAAAGCATCTAATACACTTTTTCATTTACCGTAATAAAAAGTGGCATAAGGTAATTGTTTTCCTACGGCAATCCATTTTAACCATCTAAAATAAAATGTGACATTTTCAGTATTGACACATCCAGAAACATCTGAGTGTTTTGTGACAATATCCAGCAGAAGCCAAAAGTTGTGAATTAGGACACTGGAGCCATTATGGCATATTTTTACAGCGAAATGAATAAATCTTTACAATAGACATTTTTTTCCCAATGAATGAATTTGCATATTGGAATTGTAGCTATCGCCTAAAGGACAAGGCTTCTTGCACGAAGTTGTAAAGAAAGCAGATTCATTATCAAAGAACAGCTTACTCATTTACATATTAAGATACGATCTCTAATGATCTGACCTCTCCCAGGCAGTTCAGAAATGATAAGACATAAAACAGAATAATTCAAACTAAAGTACTCCCTGGTATTTGAATTTCAAAACTGGCCACTCCACTAGAGTTCTCATATTTTCATTTGCTTATATTCATGGCCCTAGCAAAATGTTATGCCCCTATGGTCTAGCTGGCCATTCTGACATTATCCTGAGACTGCAAAAAAACTTTTTTTTATTTAAAAAAATACAGTTTCAGTGAATATGTTTTGGGAAATGTGTAAACGATAAAAGAGTTGGTGACTATAGTTCCATTTGACTAGGAAATAAACTAATTGCTGGTACTCTTATTTAATGGGAAAAAAATTAGTGTTCCTGTTATACAGGAGGCAGGAGAAGGAGCAGTTCACCAGTGCAAAGAGTCCCAGCACTGGAAATAAGAGCAATTGGACAAGGTTTACTCTACTCTTCATATACAGGAGACATGACTTTGTAGAAAGTATTAAATACCGCATAAACTGTTACCCAGTCTTGTGAACTTTTCTTAAAGCCCACTTAAACTTTCAGTTTAAATCAGCGTAATACATTCCAGGTGCATCAAAACAAAAGGTGTGCAAAGTCTTACAGTTCATCTTCTTTAGAAAGCAGCCACAGCCTGAGTAGAAAATGACAACAATGGCCTCTCTTGCAACTCCAGTCATAAAACCCCTGAGTGGAAGGACAAGTGTATCAGGGCTCAGAAGACTTCACTGCTGACAGAAGATGCTAGTCTCTGTATTGAACTTCAGGCAGGAAGTAAATGCAGGAGACCAACAACAGAGGAAGTAGTGCAGAACAAGTCATGGTTAAATGCTAGCTGGGAAGTCAACGTGCAAGTCAACGTGCAGGCAGCGGTGTATCAAATCAGCAGACAAGATCATAGTCAGAAAACAGGCCGAAGTCAGAAATGTGCAGACAATGCAGTACAAGGCCCAGGCAGAAGTGAGGTCTAGGGACAGGCCATGGTCAGTGGGGTACAAAGCAGCAAAAGAATGGTCAAGACAAGCTGGGTCAATATCAATCATTAAGATTTGGGATTCAGGATCTCCGGTATACAAGGTGACAGGCACTGAGAGCTTGGATGTGACAGCCTAAATAGCCTACCTGGTGCCATGATTCAAAGTACGTGTGCATGCCTTGGATCCCTGAATATTGCTACTTACCTGCTTTGCTCCCTGTGTGTGCTGTGATTCTCTTGTGCTCCCAATGAGATCCTGCATGCCCAGCTAGTAAATGGTTATAATCTCCTACAGTGAGCTTGCACCTGCACTTACCTGTGAGTTTGTCTTTCTTCTGTGTTGCTGCTTGTCCTATGCAGCCTCCCTGTGTACAGGCTTTTCCCCTGTCTGTCTTTGTATTCAGTACCCTGGTTCTGCAACTAGCCTGCTGGGTCTGTGCAGGTGAGCTAGAGGGTCACCGCCTGGAAGGTGTCCGGCAGCACAATCATCCTCAACATTGGAGGCTCTGTGGAAGACCCGGCCCTTTTTAGATTCGGCGCCTCTAGTGCGTTCCTGATAACACACAGACTCCTAGTTCTTGACTTCCCTGTGACCTGCATCCCAGGCTTCACTCCAGCTTGCTACTCCAACCCATTCCGTAGCCCCGGAGCCTACCTTACTTGGTGCCCTGTTTCCCAGACCTTGACACAAATTCAGGTTCGACATTCCCAGTACAATGTCCCCTGCTCCAGTCCTCTGCTCAATCCACTCTCCCTATAATATTTTTCTTTTAAATTGTAGTATACAAACTGCACATACTGTATACTTCTGTCGGTCATGTAACATGTGGATTCTTCTTCCTTCTCTTTACACCTCTGCCAGTAGGCAGTCCAAAATGCTGCAGAAAATGGCACTCATATAGTGACCTGACAGCTCTCTGTGGCATTCTCCTGTGAGCCCATGCTAGCATGCTGATGTACTGCCAGTGGGTGTGTCCATGACACCCTGGGTAGCTTGAATGACACTGAGCATCATTAAACCTGGAAAAGGAGTGCCAGACAGTAGATACGTTTTGCAGGTACAGGGGCTTTTTTTTGAAGGACATGAGCAATTTGATTAAATTGTTTTCTAAAGACAGAAAACTGCAGTTGAGCATATGACCCTTTAATATGAACCTAAGCCCCAATATTAACCTGAAACCCTTAGGGTAAATGTATATCATGACAATGATAAATATTATATTATCATAGTGCTAAATTCTATTATAATGGTACTTGCATGTCGAAACTCAGATAGAAAAATCTTGTGCATCTATAATTTCAATGCACCAAATTATTATCTACAAACAAGCTGAATCAATAGTTAAAATTAAACCCATTTTCATGACCAAGCTTAACATAAAATATTCACATCTGTCTGGAGGAAACAAGTATAAAAGTGAAAAGAATACATTAATTATGGTCAACCTTCTAGTGTGACATACAGTTTGTATTACTGTGTATGGAAATTCTTGTCAATTCATGAATCTGCATGGTTTTATTCTCACTGTTTCCTTTTATTAAATTGTTTGTTGTGGACAATACATTTTCTCTCACAGTCTCCAATGAGGAAATGAATTAAGTTCAGCAAGGCACAAGCCCTCTTTTTAATGAGTCTTCCTGACCTACTGTGCTGCTTCTCTGCTGAGCAAAATGAACAATGCGACGAACTGAGTTACAGTAAATTAGAAAGCAACAGGCCAGTTTTAAGGACAGCATGCCAGTATGTGTTAATTCAACCTCGAAGGTGAAATTTATTTTAGTTGGAAGGAAAGTCTAAAATTTGAGGACTTCACTCTTCCTTTCCTTCTGTGCGTTCAGCTTCTTCTTCTGTGAGAACACTATAGATTTTTTATGTTTTCTTTACAATTCAGACATTTTATGACATATTACATTAAAAACATTGCAGGGAAGAAAAGTTTAAAGTACATTTCATCAATATGATAATTGCAATCCCTCATATTGATGTATACTATAATGAACTGTTCTTCTAATAGTTATTAGAATCTCTTAGGATGGGTATACACTGTTTTATTTATTTTTTCAAACCCATGGGCTGAACGAAAAAAATAGAACAGATTCCTCCATCAGTGCTTGCAAGCATTGATTGAGGAATCCCCTGCTGTTTCCTTTGTATTCTGACAGAAGCTGCCAGCTGAGAATTTTCCAGTTGGTCCTTTAGAGGTATCCCATTGCACTCCAAACTGACGTATTCTTATGTGTAGCTTAAGAGGGTGCTGGACTGGCCATAGAATGGCGCCGTAAGACTGAAGGAAATAGTGAGGTCACCAGAACAACCAAGATCCACTTCATCCATCTAGATAAACACAGAAAAGCAAGCAAAATGTCAAAATGGCACAAGCAAATGAAACGTTTCGGAACCACATGCGGTCCCTTCATCAGGCATAACAATGGCAAGCCAATTGGCTCCCTCGATCAGCTGATCAAGGGTTCCTGGATGAAAAGGTGCCCGCAACAGCACCCATGCAGCAAATTTGTCTGCTTCATAAAGAACCATCCAAAATTTGAAGAATGTATACCCAGCTTTAGCGTGCTTTTGCAGGGAAGCTTTACCTCTCACGGGTATTGCCTGACGCTGTTCTTTAATTTCCTCCTAGGCATGTAGCCCCTATTATGTACAAACAAAGATTGTCAGTGCAGTTCATAGACTCATAATCCAGTTCAGTGTCCAAAGCAGTTTGAGGATTTTGTTTTCTTAACCTGCGTTACCATCAAGCGTTCATGCCACCTACCTGTGTCGGTGTACAGTGTTTGTTTATTACCTTTGCATGGTCATATTGCAGCAGTAAATATAAAGGTAAAGGGAGATATTTATTTTTTAATTTGTATTTTGTAGTAATTGGATATGGGACCTGTTTCAACTGTCACACATGAGCCTTTAAAGTGACACTAAAATTAGGAGTTAAATCCTAAAAATACATTCAAGTATCGTACCTAGTAACAAAAATGTTTCTTATTTGTGTATCACTCAGCTGTAGATCCTCAAATCATCTCTAAATTGGTGCAGACACTGTCCTTCCTTCTGGAGGGTGTTCCTTATGATCCTTCTGTGTGTTGTAAAGTAGTCACCGTTCCAAGCTCACTCCCGTGAGGGACTTCGATCTCACGTTCAGTTTACTAATTTGTATTGAGATTGTAGTCCATCACAGGAGTGATCTTAGAGCGGTGGCTACTTTACAATACGCGCCTTGGCCACAGGGAACACAAGTAGCCATTTTTATTAATAGTTAAGGTATTTGAATGCATTTTTAAGATTTAACTCCTGAGTTTAGTGTTACTTTAAGTTAAAGTAGTGTGGTGCCACTGTGGACTGTACATGTCCCCAGCATGATTGGAGTTTACTTTTACACAGACATCCAGAGCTTCCTATTCAGTGCCTGACCATTTTTTTCTTGTTACGGGAAAATCAAATATTGCCACAAAATAAACAAATTAAAAGTAGGCTCTCACAATATGTTCTAAAAACAACATAAAAATAATATTTTAGTCGAATAGTATTTGCTAATGTCATGCAAGTGATATGTGCTGACATTTTTTAGCTTTGCAGTTCTGAAAGAATATGAGTTTGAGTGAATGATGTTGTGTAAGATTTTATCGTATGTATTTGTGTTATTATAAAGTGTTACTTTCCCAAGCTCAGATGGATTGTATATTTCATAGGTGCGGAAATGTACTTTTGGAAAAAGCAGGACAGATATTTAACACCCATGGGCGCTGTGTTATATCATTGCATATAGCGGTGCGGGGACAAGTAGAATGCAAAGCTTGGTTTGATTTAGAATTACAGCTTTAATCCCTGAAGGTTATGAAAACCGTGGCAAACTGTTGCGAGGCACAGCGATTTCACATAAAACACTTCTGTGCTGATCAGCAACTTTAAAGTAATTGAACCAATTTCAGTCTAAGTCCCTTCAAATATATCTTAAATTAAATCAAGAGACAAAAGTCGGCATACATGCATTTTATCATTCCTGACAGATTATTTTAAATGCTGTAACATTATCACAACATTGTTTCTTGGTTAGAGAGAAGCTTTTAGCAACTACCGTACAATATAAATATTAGGTGAGGCTACAGAGGATAAAAACAGAAAATTTTTATAGCGCATTAAATTAGATGTTTTGTTTTTCCAGTTTGTATGTGTCATTATGGTTTACAGTGTGGTTCTACATTCTAAAGGCTTTCTGTGTTTTAATGATGATGTTTTGTGCAAAATTGATGCATTTTCTAGCTCTTCTGCACATAGTTAAAGGGACAGTATTACCTTTCAGCATCAAGTAACAGTGTGTCTTTACAAAAGTGCCTCACGACCCACTGATACTCAATTTGTCAGCACCCCCACTATGGCTCCTTCCTTCATTTCAGCCGTTGACAATACCTAGTGCTTTCTGGTATGGGAGGACATCTTATTGCTAGGCCTGAACACTGTCATATAACAGAGGTAGCGACCTCACTGGTCCCACCAAATGTCCAACAACAGCCAACACTGGTGATTTAATGCCAAGTTTCAATAGAGAAAGGAGCAGGTGGAAGGGGGGAGTGGGCAGGGTATCTGTGGGATCGGGGGGCATGCTGCTTGACGCTGTCACTTCACCCTGTATGGGCAAGGTGACAAACCAAATGGAACAAGATAAAAGACAGTGGTCTTCTCCATCAACTTTTGTGAGAAAGGCAAACTGTTATTGCAAAAGGCCATATGGAGATAGACACTGTTTTGGGGGACATGTACCAATGCAAAAAAATACATTGAGCAAGGAAAGGGTAATGTTGCAAATACAGAAATCCTTCAAAAATGTAAAATAAAACAATTTAGGGTTCCTCCTAAAATTCCACACAGACACTTAGCCAGGCATGCAGTCTAGGTACCTAGAAAAGGAAAAGCAGTGAGTGAGAGTCCCCCCCCCCCTTTTCTGAACCAGACGAGGCAACATGTCTTTCTACAATGTCCCTATATTGAGGGACAAGGGCCTCTATCCCACATTTGATGCCCCAAGAAGTATGTGTTGGTTATCGGGGGCTTTATAAAGGGAATTTGGAAGCCCCTTGTTCAATAGAGGGGCCCATAGATATCCTCCTCTCCAAGGGGAAAGAATACATTAGTACCTCTTACTCATTCCTATAAACAGTTAAAAGTAAAACAAACACACAAATACCATTAAAAAAGTCCCTTATTTACAGTACACTTAAAAAGTATCTAATGTCCACCCAAGTAAATCCGTCATCAATCACAATGTTCAGTCATTTAAAACATCATCAATCACAATGACCTGGGGCCCGGAAATATTTACCCACCGCACTCCCATTGCTAAATGACAGATCCCTAGCATGCACCAATTAAACACAGCATCGGGTATCCCGGGTAATGTCAATTAGGAATCAATCACTATTCCTGGATGCATCGATCATACATTTTTCAAAATCAATCAATGGGTGACGCCTGGCCAACTTAGGAAAAAACACATGCGATGTCCATTCCTGGCACAATGATGTATGAACGTGGCCTTAATGTTATTTATTTTTTGAGGTGCTGTATCATTATATTCTATTTATAATTAGGTATAAAGCGAAACACAATTTTTGCCTAGTAGAAATTTCAGTGTAAATACTATGTTAAAAATCTAGCAAACCACGTTGTTTTGTTCTTAAAGATTTACAAAAATGCATACTGTTCTATTAAGAAAAATGGTACCTCTCAAAATCCATATCAGACCCTTATCCAGACATAAAGCATGGCTGAACCATACCTGGCACCATGTCTTCAACTTCGGAAGGGTGCCAGGCAGTGATGCCACCCCCTCTTGCAAGGCAGCTGGTGCTTATGTTGATTTGGACAAGGGCCTCATTACCACAACCGATGCCCCAAGAGGATGTGGGGTCAGCAGGAGGGGACCTATTGAAATAGATACCTGGCCCTTTCCCCTATATGAATGAATAAGAGGTACATAGTATCACTTGTTATTCATTAACACAACAAAAATTAAATAGTAAATAAAATACAGACACCATGCAGATAAACCTTTGTCATGAAAATCCCCTCCAACATTTTTAAAAGGTTCCACAAAGTAAATTTAATGTCAATCACGTAGTCCAGTGATGCAGATCCAGTGTCAATAACGATGAACAACACCCGATGATCCAATAACACTGCTGCCCTACCTCTACTCCCTAAATGAAAAACTTCTGGCAGCAGCAGCCACAGGTTTGGATGGGCAGGCAAAGTGGCCACTCTGTGAAGAGGCTAGGTTCAGATCTAATTCATGGTCGTATTCATATTAAAGCAAATGAACAGAGGAAGCCTAGTGCTTTATACAAATAAACCAAAAATGAAAATTTTCTTTAAAAAACATTTTTTATTGTCAATATTTTTTAACTTGACAATCTCCAGTCCCCAAAAGTATTTATTTTAAGGTGGACCTAAAAAGAAATACAGTAGCACCAAGTGACATCACAAGGGGGGTGCAGGGGGTGCAGCCCACACTGGGTGACACCATCACCCCCTTTTGAAAAGTCGGGCACTCGGTCATGGACCGAGAGCCTGACAACTGCACAAAAGACAACTGACAGCTGCATTACGTATGGACGCAGCATGAACGTCCATACGTAATGACATGTACATTATGCATTACGTAGTGATCGGTGAAACCGGAAGCCGCAATGAGTGACACCAGGCCTGTTGACACTGCTGGTAGCACCTGTCAATGAAATGGCTTTGTTTATCAACAAAGTTGATAGTTATCAATTGTGTACCATGTCAGCAATGATATGTTGATCACATGACTTCCTTAAAAAAGAATTACAAGGCAATTTTATTTTCCAAAAATCTGCATTGTAAATTTGAGTCTGATTTGACTAAACTTCAGAAAAGGTGAAATTGATCATTATTTTATAACAATATTCTAATGAATAGTTTTTTTTTCTTTTAATAATATACTTGTATAGTACACATGAATTGAAAGCATATCTTTTAAGCAAAGAATTCAGTGCAGGTAATGGATTTGTCCTTGCTCTGTGTTGTGTGTCCTGCAGCTGTGATGTACAGTAAATTTGGCAAAGTAAATGCTGAGCGATAAGGACCTAACAAATAGAGTAAACGCCGAGCTCAATGGGGAGCGATAAGATGCAGGAAACAACAAGCAAACAAAGTAAAGAATGCAAAGGAAACAGGCACCATAATGAATCAAAACCAGGTGAATAAAAATGAAGAAGCGGCATATAATCAAAAGGTGGCCCATGTCATTGTTAAATCTGTATTCATGCAGTAGAAAAATATTAAACCATGTTCCAGTTAACTGTCAGTACTGCACAGGAACATTGCACACAGTCTGTCCAAGATGGAATTGAAAAAAAAAACATATTGCTAGAAAATTGTGATGTTTCAGACTCAATTGTCTTGCTGAATAGCAATGAGCAAAATTAAGAGTTTTTGTTTTCCAAAATTTTGAGAGATTATGATGAAATTTCACCATTTCGGTAAAGTGCATTGGAGTTAATGGGGAAGTTAAAATTAAGCTGGATTTGAGGCCTTTAAATCACTCCTGAGAGTTACACAAGCTCCTTGACCCGTTCTTGTGTAAAAGAAATGATCCCATGTTAATCTCATTATTTACTATATTATTTTTTTTTTTACAGAAATAAAGAACTAGTCAGTGAAAAAAGACTGTAAGCAACAGGACACAATGAGGAAAAAAAACACAAAAACCCCACTAATATAAAGAACACTAAACTAGTATTTTGTTTACTTTAAGCAAGTTTAGCATTCCCATACAAGTCTACGGGAATTCAAAACTCAGTTGAATTAAGACAAATACCAGTCAGAAGAAGGTCAACTACAGGTCAAATGCACCAGTTAATGAATTCTGAATGATCTCAAATTTATATCACACTGGTGCCATAGACACAAACCCAAAGCCTATCAACACAGGCCCTTAAATACACCAAAAAACATCCTCTAAACTAAGGAGGAAAAAGATTTATTGGGGGTTTTTTTTTTTCTTGTTCCAGCAAAACAGTATTTTTACCAAAATGACGCTGCTCATTTCTTTTATTGGACAAACAGGCAATAAATGGCCTTTACCTGAGGTTAAGTCATATGGAAGCCGTATAGTATCAGTCTATAATCTCCAGATGGGTGATGAGCAGATATTTTCTGAAAATGACTCTGACATAATATCCCCTGAGCTATTTATGACACAACACGAGTTGGACCAAAAGAAAATGTTGACTTTTATGACATTCTGAGCAAGTTTTTCCCAGAATGGACTAAGGCTGAGATTTGCTGGGATCTATATTCAGGTTTAGGGGTGAGCACAACATGTGTGTGCAGTTGATGGAAGTTTGTTAGTATAGTCAGCTATTCCCTTCTTTCCTCTCCCATTTGTTAATGGCAGGAACACCAGGTGAAAATAAAGGAAAAATGCCTTAAAACATAAGAAAAATTTATGTAGCAACCACATCAGGACTGGTAAGTATATGAAGTTTTTGTTTTGACTATAGATCTACTTTACATCTAAATTGCCCCTTCACTCTTACTCAACTCCATTGCAGACACATTGCACATCCACTACAAGCCAAAGAAATTCAGGGAGGATAAGACTCAGCAATGAGAACACATATACAAGTGTTAGCACAGCATGGTCTGCACAAAAGTGTCTGCTGTTTATATAATAACCAGTCATTATGCGTTTATGAACAGACAGGGGTGGCAATTATCAGACTTTCTGGTTGACAATTGGTCAACCATACACCCTAAGACATGCAATGATGTTGACAGGTGTTTTAAATACTGGAAGTCTAGATCCAAGCAACCAGCACTTTAATGCATGGGACTGTATTCCTGACTGGGGTCCCTTAAAACTGTGTTCTATTTCCAAAGCCTAAAACAACAGCATATTAAACCGAGATGGGAAAGCACTGTCAGTAGCAGCGTTACTGTGAATTGAAGTCACATTACAGAGATATAAACTGTTTGCATATGGATTGGAAGAGGATGTCATGCATGATTTAGGTTCTAAAACTCTCTTCTGTAAGCACAAGAGATAAGAGCTCAGAAGCTTAAATTCTCAAGAAAGGAGGATTATAAGCAGATGTATGGACAAGCAGAGCATTTAATTCATTCAATATGATTACAGGCAAATATGTCATACAGTGGAAATGATGAATGTGCACACATTTTAATAGCATTATCTACAGTATACACACTGATTTGTCTAAAGCATTTGAATTGCATCTATTAAATGTCCCTTCTAACCCATTGTCTATACATTTATGCTTGCAGTGGAATTTCTTGATGTAGGGGATTTAGAACTTTGCTAAAAAAAAATGTTTGCAGTTTAACTATTGACAAAATACAACCCGAATACAATTTTGTTAAAATTTGAGAACCTGTGTGTGGTCATTCCTTACCATGTGATAACTTAAGGTCTTAGTTAGAAACTAATCTTTCCTCTCTTCCTTTCCCTATTTTTCTCTCTTGAAACAAGTTTTCCAATCAGTATGAGTTGGTGGGCCAAGACATGCAATTATTCAAGGTGCCAGGTACTGACTGGTGTATTAGCTTCCTTCATATTTATAGCAGGTCTACAACCCCCCTGTCCTTTACAGCCAAGGAAGATGCCATCTCAGCCTCTTTTTAGATTGAAGTTGTCATGTTGCTACACATATGATCAGCTATGACACCAGCCATTTGAGGGGTTAAAAAGTTTGGTTGAAAGCTGAAATAAGACACCGGGTAACAGTTGGCAAGTCTTTAACATAACTGTTTTGGGCAACCATTAATTTGGTGGGTCTAGTTCCACTTTAATATTTCCAATATCTCCTGATTTTAAAATTGTATTGTACTTAGCTATATCTAGTAGTATTTAGTCACATTCAACTGGACATGTTCTGTAGTGTTGAAGATGTTTCAGAGCTTATCCACGCCATTTTTTCAGTTCATATCCAAATGGCTTGGAGTTTCAAAACAGTTTTAACATTACAGAACAACTTCAGTTGAATGTATCTAATATTAGTACTAGCTATACCATGACCTGGATAAATGAGAACCTTCACAGACAAAATTATTAATATATTTTTTTTTCTAAGATGGGAGCTTGTTGGCAAAGTGAGGGGGCTGGAACAATGTCTTTCTGAAAAGCGCTGTCAGGTAGATTAATTGACCATCCAACATTGCCCTTAACCACTTCTAGCGGGTTCACGTAAACCCGTTGCAGCTGTGTTCTTGGTAGCATTTAAAACAGCAGGTGATTGCTGTTTCTGTACAAGTGATCTGGTGTCTGTACAGGTGCTTGATCACTTGTATGGTGCAGGACTGTGTACCCCCCCTCTTCCACCGCCGGTGCCGCCGATTGCTCAGCCGGGCTGGGCTGTCCCCTGTGCGGGCCTGGGACCAGCATGGCGGGTCTCCCGTGATGGAACAGAGGGAGATTAGCAGGCTTCTAGCTGCTGAACTCTCCTCCAATCACTGGACCCGGAGGTGATGTGTATTACATGACTTCAGGTGTCACTGTGCACATTCTTCAGCTCCTAGAGCCAGGAGAAGAAGCTGATGAAGCAGATCTCTGCTTCATCAGCTTTTTTGGGGTCCCTAGGTGACATTAGGGGCCTGAAATACCTCTGATGTCTCCATAAAGAGGACCTGTCAGATCCTATTTGTTATTACATAGGGGGCTTGCTTGAGCCACACATGTTACATATGGCGACGAACATCAGAGTGAGAACAATAATTATAGGGCCATAAATCACTGTAACACTAAACTGACGAGCAGTAAAAGGGTGTAAAGCGTTGCCTATGGGAAATTTGGGGTATTGTAGTTTTTTTGCAGTTTCATGGACGCACACAATTTTAAGGTATAATTCAGATTTTATCATGTGTGTGCACATGTAAGAAATTGCTCCGGGCAGCAAGTGGTTAAAGCTCTGATGTCACTTAGTAGAGCCAGAGCTTCTCATCTTATCACTCCAGTAAGTAAGCATAAAGTTATGGTAGATAATTTTTTCCCACTGACACCAATTTAAGGAGCATCCTATTCCCAGCTACATTAGATAGTGATGACGTCAAGGGTTCTTAAACCGACGGAGCACAGGGGAGGCTGCCAGGACCGGTCTAGCAGCCAAGCGAGACTGAGGATTAGGTGAGTATATTTTTTTATTTTAGCTCCTAGACCAAAATAAGCAGTTAACCTTTGCAGTGCAGAGGTAGCCCTGCTGCAAAGGTTAATGTTTACATTTCCTGGAGTTCTTCTTTAAAGGTGCATCCTACCCTCACTGACCACCAATGTTAGGGGCATCCAACTCTGACACCACTGTAACAGGGATCATACTCCTATTGACAGCTAGTAAGAGGCATCTTATTCACAATTAAAATACTGTATGGGGCATCCAACTCCTGTTGACACCAATGTTAAAGACACTTCACTCCAACTGCTACAATAGGTGTAAATAATTATTTCTAATTGTACACTGAGCTCAGTACAATACAAGTTTCTGTTAGAAGGGTCTTTATTGTTGAAATGTTGGTGGTCAGCATTTAACAAATAACTTTGCTAGTTTTCAAAGACCCTTTGCTCTGTTCTCCATGGCCTCAGTCCAGAGAGTCATGGAAACCAACACCATGTATATTAATAAATGGAGCCTAAGTCCCCCTGTCCATAATGTTTACAAAAGTTACTAAGCGGAAGTAGATTTCTGCTAGTGATTGGTGGAATAATATGTCATAAAATAAAACATACAGCAAAGCAAAATTGTTGTGAAGTCCAGCAAAATTATTTTACATCAATCTTGAAAAATATGCCCCGAAGTTGCCTTCATTAAGTTCAAGATTGCTGGTACCCAGAACCTGGATGTCAGGAAAGGTTTTAGCAGAACATTTATCAAAGGTGTACACTTATGGTTACTACAATTAGAGAAAAAAACCAGGTCATATTGAGCAGCAGAATATGGCAAAGTGTGACAAAGCATACATCAAAATTCCAGTCTTTATACCTTCCACAAGAAATAGTCAGCACTTACCATAAATTACTCTGAAAAAGCTCAGTGTTTATGCACTATTTATGCTGACAGAATGCTTATGCGTATGGATAGGAATGCTTATGTGAATGGGTATGTGTGTGGATTCATGTCTTTGATCAAAACAAAATTTAAATCTTTTTGAACAAGTTTCTTAAAGTAAACCTGTGAAAATAGGAGATATTAGGAGCTGCCAATCTCCATGTTCATAGTCTTACCTCCACTGTCCTGTTTCCTGAACAGAGTGGGTAAAGATAACTTTACAATCCAGTAGGCACCATAATTAGCCCTACTGCATTTATTAATAAACTCTTAAAGGAGAACTATGGGGTTAAGTCTTTTCCACATAGTTCTCCTTAGGGTAACGGGAGGACACAAACTATTGTCCTACCGTCACCCTAGGCTCAGTATACCGTGAGCTGTAGCTCGCGGTATACTGAGACGCCGCAGTATACCGCGAGCTGCTGCTCGTGGTATACTGAGATGCCGCAGCTGATGCGGATCCCGACAATTGTGCCGGGATCCGCCCAGCTGCATGACTGACAGCTGGCTCTGCCTACCTAGAGGCAGAGCCAGCTGTACCTGCCCCCTCCCCCGTCCGATCCACCAGTCAGCGCTGGCGGATCGGAGCGGGGAGGGGGGAATCCAACCCCTACCCTGTCACGTCAGAGAGCCATGACAGGATCGAGAGGTGAGCGAACGCCGGTGTGTGTTCACTCGCCTCCCGATCTACTGAGCCGACCTGTGACAGTCTCATTGTCACAGGTCGGCTAGAACTATGAGGTGAGTGAAAAGCACTCACCTCATAGTTCTCCTTTATTAAAAGAAAGGGTCAGACGCATCATTTCTTCCTCTGCAGCACAAGTCTGTGTGTGAGAACACTTGAGTTGTGGAATGTGGCTGTTACGCTGGCATAAAGCGCTGTAGTGTAAGTACATGGATCTGCATTTTCACTGTTTCAGAGCATTTTCAATCACAATCATAACACGAAGTTGTTATTTTATCTTCTAATCCAGACATTAAAACTATTTCTTGTCCATGCCCATACTGTTTTATGGACACTGCAGGCCATGCTATGTCTGTGCTTTGCCCCACTACTGCATTAATATTACTGACAATGTCACTGATTTGTGTATGCTGTGACTAATACCAGTATCTAATGTCATTATGTCGCCCTGAAGAAGGGACACTGTGCGGCCCTGAAACGTTGGCTTTATGGCTTTATGACGCTTGTGACAACTCAATAAAAGTGCTTATACTTTTTGCACGTATCATTGAGTGCCGGTGATTTCGATTATGGTCTGCATCTGACACGTGCCATCCATGTTGTCACTTCAAGCACCAAACTTCCGTGAAGGTCTATATGCTGTATGGAGTGCGGGTGAATTTTTGATATTGATACCAGTAACTGCCTCAAGTGGAAGTGGAGGTCCCACTAAGAGGTCTGCATTTCCCTGTAAAATACTACCATTGCCCAACTCTTGGCAGCTGACAACCAAATGAAAAAAAGCAGATGGTCAGTGTAAGAGCAGAGTCTATAAACTAGCAGGACCACCTGTAGACAGATTCAAGTCAGGAGAGATCAGATAGGGTCACATGGGCAGGCAGAGGTTGAGGCAAGAGTCAGAGGGGGTGATTTACTAACCTAAACACACGCACGCACTAGGTGCGTGTGATTTTTACACAGCAAAACGTATTTATCAACCAAAAAGTCTCTAAAAGCATATTTCCACTAATGCCATATATGGAAAAATCATGCACATGATGCATATATAATGCTGCTTCACAGTTTAGACAAAAATGGTTAGCTCATGCATTTACATTCCTGCATTCATCAACGCAAGCAACACAACATAGAGCTAATTTACACAAGATCACCTTGCAAATTCATGCAGGGCTTTGCACAACACACCTGCTGGGTGTGTACACACTACAGAGGTGTTTAGATTCCACCCATAGATCATGCTGGGAGGGAACACACTACAGAGGTGTATAGATGTTCGTGGTGTGTTTATAAGGTTAGTAAATCAACCCCAGAGAGTCATATAACAAACTAGAAGACAGCCTGCTTTCAGAATTGAAATAGCAGTTAGTATTCACAGGACAAATGCCAAACTTTACCAACACCATCAAAAAGCATTGTATTTGACAACTGGAGCAAATGATATGACATCAACATGCACTCAGCTGAATGGCTAGAGAACTGGTGTCTACACATGACAGGTAAGTGGGAATGGCTGGTTTCTTACACACAGAGAGTAGGGGGCATTTAGCCTCTACTCAATTATGGGAGCATAGTTTTTCTGCGACCTGCCCATCTATGACCCAATGAGAAGGAGAAATGACCATGCAGAGCTTCTTATATTTTGAACTCTTTCATATGTGTGACTATTAGAACCAAAGGGATAACAGACTGTTTAACAGAAAGGGTTGCTGATTTTCTGAATATTAAAGTGTGGTAAGTTTAGATGAAAATAGTGTTTGTAATTTTTTTTCAAACCTCACTGTACTTTGCCTATTCAGGGCAGAATAAAAGTTTTTTTTATAGCCTGCTGATACATTTGATACATTTCTTTCCCATGCTCTCCTGCTGCTTTCTTCGCCTGCTGAAATATCTTGCACTTCAGGGTTAGAGAGAGAATATGGCTCTCTTCCTTCTCCCATGATCATACCTGGGAACTCTCCAAATTTTGCCTGTAGATTACAGCTAGTTAGCTCATTTGCCAGGTCTCCAGACTGCTTGGAGTTCCTATCAGTTTTGTTGCTTCCAGATAATCTCCACCTCTGTTTGTAGCTTTATTGCTCTCCTCCATCACCAAACTCCTTGCATTTGTTTTCCGTTCTTACACCTCTACCACTACATTGCCAGTATTCTCTTTCCCACTCTCTTTCATCACCAGGACTTTCAGTCACTGAGCCCATACTGCCTCTGAATCTGCTCTTCCCCTTTGCCCTTCCTCCTCCGGCACCATACTCTAGGCTGACTGCTAGCCACCCCTGCCTATTACCTGCACAACCTATTGTATTGCCCTTACTGCCTCTGAATCTATAACTTCTCCCACTGCCTTCTGTATCCCTCATCCTTCTCTTATCCTTCCTCATACCCCCTCATATTTCCACTCTACTTCCCTGGTTGCAGTACTCACACAAACATGTGCTATCTCCCTCCAGCCACCATCACTACACCAGCTCCTAGTTTAAAGCAGAAGCAAACTGTCAGACATGAACAATTTAGGTCCCCATGGACTTTTTGCCATACAGTGAAAGTATGCATAGCATATTTATACAATATGGCAGACCTGCCAAGCAAAGTGATCCCTTCTAGTGCTGTGTTGTCCAGCTCTGCTCCATTGCAGGTGCATCCATCTTCACCTGGCCTTCTTCTGGTTTTGGAATATTTTGCTACCTTAATTAATCATGCAGACATTGCAGAGACTGTACACTGAGCTACGCATATGGACCTCAGAGTATGGTAACAGAAAAATGTGTTGACAGGCAGGTAGCAGCATCTATAGCAGAAATGACACATTCCTTTCTGTCGTTAAGAAATCCTACCCTGGGGGCGTGGCCGGGATGTGAAGCAGTGCGGACGTGTCCACCGGAGCTCCGTCTCTGCACTAAACCTGTCTGCCTTCAGATAGGCCTTAAGGATTTATGGGTTTGGATGATATAAAAGGTGGTATCCTGGAATGTCCGGGGGTTGAATAATAAATTCAAAAGGTCCCTGGTATGCAACTATTTGAAGCAACTACAGCCGCATATCATCTTATTGCAGGAGACGCATCTGGATGGGAGTAGGGTGTTGGCCCTGGGGCGCCCCTGGATACAAAGGGCGATACATGCTACATACTCCACGTACTCTCGGGGTGCATCAGTGCTTATTAGCAAATCTCTCCCCTGTACTGTTCTCCACACCGTTACGGACCCTGGGGGAAGGTTTGCAATAGTCATCTTGGATAT
>NW_017306541.1:0-14694 GCF_000935625.1 Nanorana parkeri
TGGCGTGTTTGTGAGGTTAGTAAATCAACCCCATAGACTCATATGGTTCTTTATTAGCATACATTACTTTTAAGAGCATAACTCATTAAAAAGGACAGTTTTGGAAAGGGTTTAGATGTGTTAAGCTAAACTAAGAAAACCAGTTAGAAAATTTCACTTCTAGCAAATGTTTGGAAAAGCTGGGCTTGCTTGGTTTGGAAAAAGACACCTTAAAAGGAAACTCAAAGCGTATCTAACCTCATAAGCAAAATATGAATATATTGCAGCTTACCAATTCTCAGATGTGGTGGCTCCATTAGATTCCTTATTTTATGCTTTTTTTCTCTTTATTTTCAACTGGTGAAACAGCCTGTAAGTCTGTTATTTTTCAACTTCCTTTAACAGACCCAGCTGTCCAGCAAACGTGGAGCTGATATACACCATTTAGCACTGGCAGGGGTGCTTACAATGGTCAGCTTTTATTCATTTATTTAAACCTTTATACCAAAAGGAAAAAAAAAGTTACTGTAACTGCTTAAAAACTGCTATTTGGTGATTGGTTTTAATTTGTTAGTCAAGTCCATCCAAATCTGCTGGTATATCTAAAGCTGACCATACACTGTTATATTATATAACAGATTCAGTAAAACACCATGGATGGAGGAATCTCCAGCTGTGTTCTTTGTATTCTGATAATGCCGGCGTGCCCTTGTTGGGATACCTGAATGTGCAAAAAAACTTTCATCCGACTCCTTCGAATTCCTAATTAAAGGATTCCAGATAGAAGGATTCCAGATGGAAGGTTGCCGACAGGGGCACCCCACGGTGCAAAAAATGCAAAATGTATGGCCAGCTCAACACTACCTTCACCACTGGTTGACAATGCTGGTGTCCAAAGGGTGGCTGCATTGCTCCTCAACAGAGTGGAGCCCCCCTAAGACAGGAAGTGTGATACTGCCCAGATCAAGGTGAAAATAAAGGGTGGGGAAAAACTAACAGAAAAAAACTAATGCAGCCATCACACTTAAGGATTTGTAAGGTGCAATATTACATTTTAGTTTTTGGTTTAGATACGCTTTAATTGGTCTTTAGGTGTCTTTTTCAAACCAAACACGTCCAGGCTTTTCCAAACTTTAACTATAAGTGACATTTTCCATCTCCTTTTACTAATTTAGATAACTTATACTAAAAAAGAACCATAAGATTATATATCTTTATTTACTTTGTATACAAAGAACAAAAAATTGTACATTCTAATACATTATGTACTTTCAACTTTTTTTAGCATTATTGCTACTATACATACTTCAACATCAATAAGGGGTCTATTCACAAAAGGGTGAAGAGTTTGGAGAAGGCAGGAGAAGTGAACAATCTAGGACAACATAGCTAAACTGGAAAGTGAGCTGAATTGGAGAATTTTTCCACATCAGCTATTTTGTCTTAGATTGTTCACTTCTCCTGCCTTCTCCAAACTCTTCACCCTTTTGTGAATAGACCTGTATGTATATAAGTTCAAATAAAAATGCAATATCCTGCAAGATTAAAATGTTTTGAAGCTGACAAGAGCCAGTGTTTTAGATTAATAGTCCTGTATTTTAAATATATTCACCTATGCATACAAATCTTTTTCTAACAGCAGTTGTTGATGCATAGTAAGCATTTGGTTTACAAATGTATCGTCTGGCAATTTGGTGGTATGGGTCGTTATAGTTATTGTACCAAACTGGCTCCACGGCACTGAGCCCAGCTTGAGTGTAACAGATGAGATTCCCTTGCTTGACAAAATACTTCCTTAGGAACTGCTTTCAAGTGTTTAGAACAAAGACAGATGATATTAATTTCACCATTGTATAATTAGTAATTTGAGCATGGTATAGGTCATGAATTAGGGTCTTTTTAAGGTGTTAGCCCTTAGAGGTTTACTATTGTTATTAAAGCACGTAGTTTTTAAATAATGCTTCTATTAAAAACATAGAAGACTGTAAGTGATACTAAGCAGCTCCCCACCCATGAAACAATTGTCACATGATGGAATAATAGCACAGAACCTACTATCTTATTTCATATTACACATCTGAAAAAAAAATCTTTTGTTGTTCAGTAAGAACATTTAGTTTCCAGTACTCATGAGTGAGTCAATCATTGCTTATTGTTGGGTATTATTCTATAAATAAATCTTTGTGACTGCTAGTTTCCCTTCAGATAAAAGGCTAATAAAACCAGAAGCTAAATATAATTTGGCTTCACTTTTGTATAACCATGCAATGTTTGTAGAATATAAAAATGTGGTTCTGAAATGGCCCTAAAAGGTGTTTGGATCTTCATCTAAGTCTGAATAATAAAAATAACATACTGTAATTATACAACACACACAGATGCCATACTTACAGTTGGGCAAAAAAGTATTTAGTCAGCCACCAATTGTGCAAGTTCTCCCACTTAAAAAGATGAATTAATGTTGCAGCACCATATGGTCCAAACAAAAAGGAATTCAGAGGAATTGCAGAAAAATTCTTAATGTGACTAAAAAGGATCACAAAGGGATTTCTAAAATTGCCCCTAGCAGTCCGCTGCCTGGGTGCTTTCCTGTGCACAATCCACCACAGTGAGCCTCCTGTACATGCAAAATATACTTTCAGAACTTTGCATCTCATACACCAATCAGCCATAGCTTTATGACCACCTGGCTAATGTTGAGTAGGTCCACTTTTGCCACTAAAATAGCCCTGACCTGTCGAGGTATGGACTCCACTAAAGCTCTAAAGGCATGCTGTGGTATCTGGCATCAAGCCATCAGTAGCAGACCCTTTAAATCCTGTAAGTAGCGAGATGGGGCCTCCATGGATCAGACTTGTTTTTCCAGCACATCCCATAGATACTTAATTGGACTGAGATCTGGAGAATCTGAAGACCAAGTAAACACCTTAAACTTGCTGTGTTCCTCAAACCATTCCTGAAACATTTTTGCAGTTTGACTGGGCGCATTATCCTGCTGAAAGAGGCCACTGGCATCAGGGAATATTGTTTCCTTGAAGGGAAACAACAATGTTTAGATAGGTAATACGTGTCAAAGTAACATCCACATGAATGGCAGGACCCAAGGAACATTGCTCAAAGCATCACACTGCCTCCGCCAGCTTGCATTCTTCCCATAGTGCATTCTGGTACCATCTCTTCCCCAGGTAAGCAACACACATGCGCACCGTCCATCCACATGATATAAAAGAAGACTTGATTAATCAGACCAGACCACCTTCTTTCATTGCTCCGTGGTCCAGTTCTGATGCTCACAAGACCATTATAGGTGCCTTTGATGGTGGACATGGGTCAGCATGGGCACCCTGACTGTTCTGCAGCTACACAACAAACTGTGAAGCACTGTGTGTTTAGACACCTTTCTATCGGAACCAGAATTAACTTTTTCACCAATTGGAGCTACAGTATCTATTCCATTGGAACGGACGATACAGGCCAGCTTTCGCTCCACAACTACCTTTAAATATACCTTTGACTTTTTTATTTGTAAAGTCATGTAAAATTATGTTTTATTCTGTCTGCAATTCCAGAGAATATCCACCGCCCCCCCTTTACACCAGAACACCGTGCGACACCTGCATTTTCATGCACTGAGGTATATTGTATTGGGCAGCTCATTCAGAACACTGCTGTGCACTATAATGCAGCTGCATTCTAGAATTGCATTGGGGTGCCAGCATCACAATGCAGCAACCCCTGCATAGTGCACTACTGCTTGTTACTGCAACTGTGTGAATGAACTTGAATGCCATGCCAGAAATAAACGGTGGAGTCCTCACCAGGAAGCACTGACAACAAACTAAACATTGTCAAAAGTTTTAATTCTTCCCTAATTTTATGATTTTTTTGTCTATAAACCCATTGGAGAGATTTCCTACCACTTCCTGTCCTGAGAGGAAGTAAAGGGAGTCTCCCTAATCAGTTAGACGCAAACAGCAATACAAAATCTGACAGATATGCTAACCCTTTTAAGCTCTAAAACAAATGTTTTTCTTTTGCAGATGAGCTTCAACACTGTACAAATATCTCAAAACATTGTCTCTGTGATATGAAGGGATGGTTAGGTGAAGGCACTTAGCAATGACTCGATAGGTTGGAGTGGTTCCTGTTTGGTAAGTTTGGTGGACGGATTATACTTGTTAACCCCTTCATGACTGAGGCCTTTTCCCCATTTTTTTGCACCCATGTTATATTCCACATTTTAGGCCTGAAAATTACTTAAAACCCCCAAACATTATATATTTTCTGAATGCCAAGACCCTATAGAATAAAATGGTGGTAGTTGCAAATGTTTATGTAGCGCAATATTAGCGCAACTCCTTATTAAACCCCAAAATTTAGTGACAAATTTAATTAAACGCCCCAAAACACAATAAAATACCCATTATTTTTAATGAATATAAAAGATGAGGTTACAATGAGTAAAACGATACCCAACATGCCCAGTTTACAAATTGCGTGCGTCCGTAAAATGGCGAATAACTGCATTACCTCAAAAAGTCCATAGAAGACACTTTAAAAGCCCCCACAGGTCATCAATTTAGAGATACCCCAAAATACTGGCCCTAGAATTATTGCTCTCACTCCGGCGTGCGCGGCGATACCCAACATGTACAAGTCTGAATTATGGTACATTTACAGGAAGGATAAAGAAATGCAGATTTGCTCCTCGCACAGTTCCATCTCATATTCCAGTGCAGACAGTGACTGGTGTGTGAATGCAAAAAAAAAATAGTTACCACGGTATGTTGGCCGTTATTGGTATAGGATACATATGCCTAGTATAGTTATAGCATTTCACATACAAACACAATGACACATGTGGGATGTGATTTCAGTGTATGGGAATTGCATGGTGTAGTGTGACTGGATTTTTACGGATTGTGCATATTGGTAATATTTCTCGGGTAATATGTTTTAATAATATAAATAATATCCCAAGCATGTATAAAATAATTATATTATTGCTATTTATATTCATATACCCATATTTTGGCCACATCCACTACATGTAGCATCTGGATTACACTCAACTGCCATAGATACTCTAAAATGGATTTCACTTGTCCACCCTTAAAATGTAATTGTATCTATACCACCAGGACAGAACATCAAGATAAGAGAATGTGAAACTAATAAGGGCTGCAGATGTTGTAGTTTTCTACAAGCAGTGATAGTGAGGTTTTTGAATGTGGCTTGTAATTGATCAGAAAGCCTACATCCCTATACTTATTGCTTATGGATGTAGCAAGTTGCATGTAATGGTAATTGCCTGGCCTGGCTTATTCTCCAACATGAGAAGCCTAGTGATATTGAGCATGTTCTCCTCTGACATATTAGTGGAGAGACAGTTAAAGAATCTGGCATGGGTGGCCCTTAGCAGACTTACCTGGAACCGTTCCAAACCTCGGAATACCCAGAAAAATGAAATCTCCCAGCTGGCTTAGGAACACTTTGGAATCCTACAGGAAGACCCTGAACCCATGGCCAAGCAAAGGTCTGGTCTGGCCCAGTAAACTTGCTACAGCCACAGACCCAAAGACGAACAAAGCAAAAAAACGATCATCTATATTTCACCCAATATTTGTTACAGAAGTGTCAAGTGTAAAGTGAATCTGCGCTTTACTCAGGTGGTACAATGCAAAAGGATGCCTAAATGCCTGCTTCCCCAGCTGTACAAACTCACCTGCCCCACCACTCAGTTAAGTGCCAGGAGCAAAGAGAAATACCTGGAACTTCTGGGTATGGGGATCATGTGACTTACTCACCTTCCTCCCTATTTAGGCTGGGTTCACACCTGAGCTTTCTTTTTTTCAGCTCATTTTTTTGCCGCATTTTTTAGCGCGTTTTTCCGTTCAGTGAACTGGGCGGTATGCTTTTTTCCCCCTTTATTTTCTCTATTTTCTGCGGCCGCTCGCAAGGGACGGAACCCGGAAGTCGGCAGCCGCTGGAGCACACAGCGGGGATCGCGGACAAGGTAAGACTTGTACGCTGTATTCCTGAATGTGGCTCGGGGTTACCGTTTTGTTAACCCCGATCCGCACTCGGGAATACCAATGGAAACGCGTGGCAAAACGCCCCACAGAAGCTCCTGTACTTCTTTGGGCATAGGGCGTTTTGCAGCGCGTTCCTACGCGCTGTAAAACGCCCAGGTGGAAACCATGCCCATCGGCAATCATTGGTTTTCACATGTTGAGCGTTTTACAGCGCGTAGGAACGCGCTGTAAAATGCCCAGGTGTGAACCAGGCCTAACAGCTACTTAAAATATTAACACAACACACACTGATGCAATACAATGCAGCGGGCATTCTCTGTGTATATTCCTGTTTATGTATTTATTATTACAGGTATTTATATAGCAGAGAATTTTATGCAGAGCTTTACAAACTGCACATTTACATGAGTCCCTGCCCTCAAGGAGCTTACAATCTAAGGTTCCTATTGTACATGCATACAGGACCAACTTAGACAGGTGCCAATTAACCTACCAGCGTTGCTTTTACAGTAAATGGTGCTGAAATCTGTAGAACAACTGGGAGGTGAAAAACAGCTGTAAATTATTGGTTTAGTGGTTAGCACTTCTTCTGCCTTGCTTGCATGGGTTTCCTGTGGTTACTCTGGTTTCCTCCCATACTCCAAAGACATGTTGGTAGATTAATTGGTTCCTGTCTAAATTGTCCCTGTATGTACTGTATGTATACATGTGGAATATGGAGCTTAGATTGTAAGCTCCTTTGGGGCAGGGACTGAAGTGAATGTAGTGTGTAGTGTGCTGTGCAAATTGTTGGAACTATATAAATACTTGTAATAATTAAAAGCTAAAATAAAAAAAAACACCTTTGCAGCCAAATTGGGTTAACACACACTTTAGATTTGTTACATGTTCCCATTCACATAATATACTTTTTTTTTTAAATAAAAATTGCTGCTTACTTTTTTTATGTGAAAACTGAAGTTTTCCCCTTCTATGTAATGTTGAGGAGGGGCCTAGGAAATTATGCTTATCATATGTCTGCCTGCACTGTGCAGGCAGATCTTCACTTTTAAACCAACCTGCCCCTTCTCAGAGCACATTAAATACCAGATAAGCATAAGGTTCTAGTTAAAAATACTTGATTAAGAAATGTGTCCACAGGAGCAAGCAAAATCATAAACAGGAACAAGCCAAGGTCAGGAGCTGGAGTGAGTAGTCGTACAAGCCAGGAGCACGAACACTGAAATCAGCATTGTCAGGAACAAGCCAGGAGCAGGAATACGGAAACCAGCATTGTCAGGAACAAGACAAGAGCAGGAACCAGAGGAGACCATCAGCCAAGATCGGGTCATACACGGAATCAACATACACTGAGCAGCTGGAATGCACTAGCAGGAAATGACACGCAAGGGCAAGGTCAGACTGGACTGAGTGGTTTAAATAGTGAGTGGAGTGACATCATCACTCAGAGACAGGAAACTCCCATCTGGCTCTCTCAGATAATGCTCCCTGTTTGGCCATAAGAGGAGCCTGGGAGTAGTGAGCAACATTACACAGTCTGCTCAGAGATAGGCGGGATTACAGGTGGGTGAAATGGTAGCCAAGCCAGAATGCTGTAAACCAGTCAAGTCAGGGTGGAACCCTGACACCCCTAAAGTTATTCTGAACAATACAAGATGCCTATAGCGTCCTGTGTATAATCGTGTTCCAAAGAAACTAGAAAGTTAAAACATTTTTCTATTATTTTTAGGTATGCTGTGTGAATAGGAACACCAAAGGGAATATATTTTTTCAAATTTGGCTGCAAAGGTGGAAATGCACTTAAAGCCCATTTCCACCTCTGCTGATGTATTTAAAAAAACATATGCTAGCAATGAACACTGAGTGTACATGAAGCAGACATATGCAGTTGCTGTATATGAACACAGAAACCTACAATTTTGTGTTAGCTTTCCTCCCCATATCCTCATGAAAATGGCTGCCTTTGTGCTTCGCAAGCAATTTGTGAGCTCTCTACCCCCCATTCATTAGAATTCATAGTGCCGTCCCCCAGACAGTGTATGTGTGTAAAGGCAGAGCTGGTGTTTAGTAATCGTGTTACAATAAAGAATGGGGAGGGGGACAGCTGTTTACAGTCTGCTTTATATCTGACCCTGGTGTCAGACTGAATTTCCTGTGGAGAAGTTCTTCAATTTCTAGGATTCAGGCCTAATAAAAAAAATGAAGAAAGCCTGCAATGTGAGTCCTGAAAATGTACATGCATATACATCATCACTGCACCTCTTCATTACCACAATAAATGCTAATCACTTACAAAGGTGGAAATGGACTTTAAGGAAATAATACAACAGGAAAAACAAATAGTTTGAGGTCATTCTCTAGCTTCATAAATAATAACAGCAGTTTGCAGGACCAGAGAGGTCTTCTGTGCATATTTATTACAAGGCAAATAGGGGTACGTAATGTGCTATGGAGCACTGCAAAATAAAATTTTTCTTCTCTTTAATTACTGCACAAAAATGAAAATCACATCCACTAACACAACATACACAGTGTGTTGCCTGGCTAGCTTATTCTCAGGGTCTTTTCAAAATAGGAAACTACTCACATGAGGGTTTTATTACAACATAATTTGGAATATAAATTACAAAATCAATATTTGCTGCACATTGCATAAGATACATCGCAGTATACAAGTAAAACATGGAACTTCTGTTTAATAAACAATTAAAATAAGCATTACAGAAATGTCAATCATATTTTTATGCATCATGTTGACTTGTGTTACATGGAATCACTGAGGATGGCTTATATTTTCCCATGGAATGCTGAGAGGCCCACACTGTATTTGCAACTATCTCTGTACAACTTTTAAATGAGCAACTTATCAAAACCATTTATTAGTTTATTGCCCACTATTTTGATTTAGGGTTTGCAATACTATAGTATCTTCCAACTTCCAACTTAAGTCTAAAGTAACAAATAATTCCATGTAGATCACACATCAAGAGAATAGCTCAGATACTCTCATTTCCAAAATGTTAAAAGAATCACCCTGTTTATTTTACCTGTGATAACATTTGCAAACATGCCCCAAGAACTTGATTTGGAAACAATGGATTATACCACAGACTCTAAATCACTTTCAGCTCCTGACATACAAAAATATATTTGAGTTTAGAGCTCAATTCCAGGCAAACATTTTATTTAACAAACGTTTTTCCCAAACCTGCGTGAAAAAAAGCAGCTCAGGCTACAATACTCACTGGCAATCTGGAGCTGGGGTGTACTGGTGCAGAGAGCAGTGCGGAGGTCATCAAGTCAACACAGTTTTCTGCATCAGTAAGGACTGTCCAGCCTTGAGAAGGGAAGAGAAAGAGGATCCTGGGGTATCACATGACTGGTCTGAAGACTTTAACAAAGTATTTTAACAAGCCTTAGCATATCAAGTCTCACTGGACTTGGCTAAAAATAATCTTTATTAAGCTTTGTGAATTGATCCTCTTGTGCTAATTATGAGTAAATACTCCAGCCAGAGCTTTGTTAGGATTGAATATAGTAATGAAGGGTTTGAAACTCAGTGTGTCTTCCTGGAGGTATTTTCCCTCACTTCCCAGTTTTAGGGCTAGTTCACACCAGCTCCAGTGCATTGCGGCCCGTTTCGGTCCAGTGTAGTCAGAAAAAAATGCTGCATGCACTATTTTTTCTGTGCGCACTGGACCAGAACGCAGGCATTGATGTGCACTGGACTGGAACACAAGCATTGAAGTTCCGCTGCAGGTGATCGCACTGTGGGCATGGCTGCGGTGCCATTGACTTCAATGCATTGCCACGTCCCCTCCCGTCCCAGGATGCAATGAGCCGGCCGGGATGCGATCCAGTGCGTTCCGGCACAGCATCGGGCCGGAACACACTGTGGCTGGTGTGAACTAGCCCTTAGTGCCAGGAGGCCAGAAGGGAAAAGCTCCCCAATATGAACACAGACCACAAAAAAAACAAAACCCTAAATTTGTAACCCTTCCCCGCTCTACCAACAAATTGCATTTATATTGTAGTATTTGTTCCCATTAAAGATAAAGGTGGGTTCCTGTCTCATCCTGTCTCAGTGACCACTATCAGTGGTGCCGCAGTGATTGGAATCCTCCCCAGGAGGAAAAATGCCCAAACTAAAAACTTGACGATGTTTTAACCTCATCTCACACTACCCATAATCCATGTCACTAATTATAAAAACTAAACAGGCTCTGACAAACCACTGTATAAAGCAATACAACCTAAAATAAATTTAGAAAACTTACAATCAGTAAGGATATAAAAAGGTGTTAACTGCAGGAGAGCTAAGGAAATCCATTCATTTGGGATGTGTTATAGCACACAAACTATCATATCTGGATTAGCAGTTTTATTGTATCTGTACCTGTAGCAGTTAGCTTGGAGGTTATATGACAGAATAAAATGTTATATGTTATATGACATTATATGACAGAATAAAATGCACAGGACTTGCTGTAACTGTTTCTCCACTAAAGAGGTTCTAAACCTTTCTCACTATCAAAAAAAAGGTTTGGCTGAAAGTTAAAATTACAATGTGTCTTGCGCTATTCACTTTAGCTGAATGGCTTTTCTTTACAATACCCTGCATATTGCAACTGAATCTGATCTTAATCAGGGATGAGTTCAGGTTCAGACAGAACCCAGTCCAAACCTGAACTCCACCAAACAAGGAAGTGCAATGGTGGAGAATTCCCCGCAGCAGCTGATTGGGTGGCATGTAAGGAGCTTCCTTCTATAATCAGGAGCGGCTCCTTCTGGGTTTGGAGGAACTCCGGTTTGGACTGAACCCGGTTCCTAATCTTAATAGGATCACTGATGTTTGTGTGAACAATATTTGGACACAATGTCAGGAACATGCACATGATGCCTGCAGGCACAGGACACAATAGCTACAATAGCTACTTCGTGTTTGAAATATTGTTGAGCTGTGATGAGTTGTGTTGCAGGTTAATATATCTCAGCTTAATCTGGAGGGGAAGAACAGGGAAACAATCTTGTTTATAAATTGTAAGCATGTACTAAACTCTGGAAGCTATGCCCAAAAAAGGAAGCAGAGGGAAAAGGAATAGTCCCCAGTTTTGCTTGTGGTCTCCCTGCAGCTGATCTGTCCCCATTATGGACTTCCCAAGCTTTATTCTGCACTGTGTCTTTGTGTGGAGGCAGCCATCCTGCTAGAGGCAAGTTTTTGCTTCCATATGTCGGAGCCTCCCATAAGGAGAATAGTGAGCAGCACAGTGGGAACATCTTCAATTCTCCCGAAACCAGCAGTCAGAAGCATCAGTGCCTTAGATCTGGCACAGCAGAGATACAGCTGTGAGGCTATAGGCACACTCTTTCCCAGTCTGTAACTAAACAGTAAATAATAAGCAGAATGCTGATAAGGTTCTTTTCCTCCTCCTCGTGATGTCCTTTCCACTGCCACTCTGATTGCCGCAGTGCAATGAAGCCGATAACAAATCAAATTTTGGCACTCTTGCTCGTTTAAAACACACAATGATTTTTAATTAGTATTTTATTACATTTCTTGGTGTTGATCTATATCTGTTTAGAATCCAGCTTTAAATTATAACTCAATAGAAAAGATCTTGCTTTGTCACATACAGTATATTAATTGCAAACATTTTAAACCACTTCCGTGAAGATCTTCACCGCTTACTTCTGCTTTGGATATACTGTATATTAAGATAGGCCTTTCCAATGGACATGAAGAAAGAGTGCCAAGTTAAGAGGTCTCCTTTTATTACAATCACACAATCAATCGCAATGTTATTTAAAAAAATAAATAAAATTCTCCCAGCATTCCTATAGAGGTTAAGCAGCCTCGCCAAGTGTTTCACCAAAGATGAAGCCCAAGGTTACTGCTGGGAATGCCTGCAATTGTAAGTCAGACTCTATGCAGTATTATAGAAAAGCAATGGGACAATGAATGAGACAATTACAGAAGACAGGTTGAGAATTCTGGGATGTCTTTACTACAAGCAGTGTACTTTTGCCATTGTTGCAAGAAAGATATATTTTGTAAGAATTGTTTTGTTAGCTTCAGATTGAGATTTAAAAGGTAATTTCTTAAATCATGAGAGACATACATGGCTGCCATTGCTAATCCCCTTCTCAAAAGGTTTAGTTGTCCGGTTGTGTCTAGGTTCAAAGCTTTTTGAGTCACAGAGCTAAAAAAAGCATGCACCAAATGAAGCCAAAGTAAAGGCACCGAGGGTTAGTATGGCTAGCATTTGCAGAGAGAGATCAGTAAAGGCACACCCTATGTTTTGCTCATGGCAGCTTTTTTAAATTACAAAATGTCCTTTTCTGGTCATTTTAAGATATATACAATTTATTTGCAAATTAAAGTGACTATTTTGTGATTAGAGGCAAAAATATTTCTAGCCAATATTAAATCAATGTGCCCATCAATGGCAAGATGTATATAAAAATATTTTCCACAACATTTCTGAGACAGCAAGCACTAATCATGTACAGTATAAAATAAATTTTTACAACTTTAGACCTACTGTGTTTAAAAAAAGTGTTTCCACCTCACCCACTAGTCTGTTTTCAGATAATGACATGCTAATAAAAGAAAAGATGTCTAAAACAGTAGCTGTCTGTTGTATGTGAAATAGTAACTATAGTCTGCACAAGTTTAATAGTAGTTAAAATGTTTTACAAGTGTAATGTGTGTGAAGGCAAGTTATAATGCTCCATTGGGCAGCCTTTGCTTCTTTCATTATTTCCTCAGTCGCTCTTTGCTGTGACTTCTCTGGAACAGAAACTGTAGTATATTCTACAACCCACAAACTCAATTTCAAGAGCTAATGAAATGTGTAATTAAAACTAGACTTTTATATACTTGTGGAGATTTGGATTGTATGGGAAGCTGTGTGTCAAACTCCTTAAATATGCTGTAGTAGAATTTGATCAGCAACCAACCGGACATGAATAGTTTGCTTCAAATAAAGTGTAGGAGATAACTTTTATGAAGCCGTTTTTATGTAAAAGCTTACATTGCTGGATCCATGACATTACCATCAGCCTTTGGCACAATTAACAAGGTTAAAAAGTAGCAGTTAAAATCAAACATGTCCATACTTTAAAAATTGTGCTGTTAGGGTACAGCCACCTCAAGAAGGCGATTGTTTTTCCTCTTGCAAGTGGGGACATTGCCATTCTTTTGAGTTCCTTGGATGAATTTCACACAGACCTTGTCCTGCTTGAACTGTACTAAGAACCTGTGAAAGAAAAAACAAACTTTTAAATGCAATTAAACACAACAGCAAAAATGAACAAGATGGAGATTCAGTGTGTGATACTTCCTATAGGACTTCAAATTGCTGGTTTGCATCTCAGCTCAGAGCCAATCTCTCAAACATCAATATACAGAAATGGTGAATAGGGTGAACTTCATGCTACAGCCTGTGATTGCATTAAGCAGATATGAGATGTAACATGTACACCAAACACAGATATCTGTATTGCCTTTCAGTGTTCTTGAAAAAAAACCTCATCTTTTCAGGAAAACCTATTCTAGCTCCACCTAAAAACTGTACTTTTACTTTGTATCACTTGCCCCTCCCTGTAGATTGTAAGCTCTTATAAGCAGAGCCCTCCTAACCCTCCATTACTGAATTGTATTGTAACTGTACTGTCTCCCTTTATTTTGCAATGCTTGGCTCTAACTGTTGGCGCTGTATAAATTCTGTCTTACGATAATAAAAATGATGGTGGGTTGCATCACACAATGGCTTCTCAGGTAATCAGTTAGATCTTCCTACTGATGAACCTGGCTAGATCATGGTTGGAGATCTAAGAATCCTGCCATGAAATGAAATGCCATGAAATCTCACTCCTTTACTACTTTTGGCAAGGAGTCGTCTTGATCCCCCGGCAGTAATTATAAACAAAATTCAAATACAATATTTTTCTACCTAAATTTTTTTAAAATATATACTTTATTATTTAGCCTTAAACATAATAAAGAAAAGAATATTTATGCAAAATACTATTCACTCCCTTTAATAAAAAAAAAAAGACAGCAAGGAGTAAGAGCCTTTTGAATTGATCACAGATTCCAACAACTCACTTCTTCAGACTACCTTACATTGCAAATTCATAGCTACTCAATTCCACTGGTTTGTATATTACAGCAATTTTCAACCAAGATATATCTTTCTCCCCAAACCAGCAACATATGTAATTTATATGAAACCTTAACTACTTATCTGTCCAATTTACCATTAATTTTTTCTCCTTTGTGAGCAGGACCCTTATCCATTGTAACTTGTTTTATTGCTACGATTACCATGCAATAAACAATACTGTAGCACTTGGAACATTAAAAAAGGCCATGAAACTTAAAAGGAGAACTATGGGGTCAGGGCTTTTCCCCGTAGTTCTCCTTAGGGTAACGGGAGGACACAAACTAGCGTCCTCCCGTCACCCTAAGCTCAGTATACCGCGAGCTACAGCTCGCGGTATACTGAGACGCGGCAGTCGGAGCGGATCCCGACATCTATGTCGAGATCCGCCCAGCTGCGTGAGTGACAGCTGGCTCTGCCTATCTAGAGGCAGAGCCAGCTGTACCCGCCCCCTCCCCCGTCCTTTCCGCCAGTCAGCGCTGGCGGATCGGAGCAGGGAGGGGGGAATCCAGCCC
>NW_017306541.1:14715-63812 GCF_000935625.1 Nanorana parkeri
CCGGCATGTGTTCGCTCATCTCCCGATCTACTGAGCCGACCTGTGACAGTCTCATTGTCACAGGTCGGCTAGAACTATGAGGTAAGTGAAAAGCACTCACCTCATAGTTCTCCTTTAAAGTGGATTTGCATCAAAACATTCCCGGCTGGTGAAAATCTTCCCAAAATGAGGGGAATCCCAGCTTTGACAGCTGTCACCACAACTGATGTACCCATTTGGAAATGTATCTTCACCTCCTGCTCCTGTGACAACTGTAAAGTTTTAGATTTCCCTTCCCTTTCTGGCCTGGTAATCCTTGTCCACAGGGCAAATATTCTGAATGTAGACACACATCGCAATAAAACCAGACAGAGGTCCTAGCCCTACTCCATTTTACTGACAACTATAGCAGAATACAAATGTTGGCTTGCCTTGTACTTTAAGTAATACACTATATACCAGAAGGATTTTACAATATTATACAATGTTTAACAATATACAACATTTTGTTCCGGATTTTACCTTACAGGCATAAACAGTGATTTACAATATTTCTTAAACCCTGCTAGCAAAATATACAATTTGTAAGCCCTATAACACTATATACATTCCTTTAATGAATCTATACATAGAACACCATGTGTGGTTATTTACTTTCAGCACAGATAAAGGCTATTACAATTATTCAATTAAAGACACCGGTAGTCAAGAAGCAGAAGGGTTTTTTAACATTTCTTTCTAGAGTTCTGCATTATGCATTGCAACTTTGTAAAATCTTTGCAGTTTAGCATCAGGCATCCAGATGTAATGCTCAAAAGAAATGTAAGCCTTAGTTCAAACTCCTTGGCAAAAATCCACCATCTCTTAAATTAAGCTTCATATTACTATATCATCATATTATTAGACTTATTTTTTTAATAAATCCAAAGCAACTGCTGATTTTGTTTAGAGGATTACTAAAGGGCAAAGTTTAAAAAAAAAAATCCTTGACACCGTGGTTGAGTTAGGCTAAAGCACAAACAAAAAAACGCAAATTGATTTTTATATAAACTCTCATTTGGAGAGATAGTGTAGAAAAATACAATGGAAGTGAGAAATTGACTGTCAATGACGAGTTGGATATGATTGCTAATCCAATGCTTCTAAGCAGAAAGTGGGTTCAGTTCCAGGTCCCATCCTTCTAGAGATGAGGGAGACTTCCCATGTACCAGCAGAATACCAGAATTCTCTGAAGGGCATTTTAAAACAGAATAAAGACTTTTGTGGGCCTCTATAAAAAAATTGTATGTAAAATGTCCAAAAACAAAGCCACAACATGCAAATTCCATTTTTTTTTTCCTCCCAAAGACGAAGATGTGGGGCAATGTGGCATTCAGGCATGTGCATGGAACGAGGGGTATCAGACTATTTACTGCCTGGGTACATAGTTACATAGTATTTGAGTTTGAATAAGACATAAGTCCATCAGGTCCAACCTGTTGTGTGTGTGTGTGTTTATGTATATGTCCCTGTGTCATCTCATTCTTAAGAGTGCCTATAGTACATTACGGTCTCTCAGGAAATCATCCAAAAGCTTCTTGAATGATTCCACACTATTTGCTGAAATCAACACGGCAGATAGCTGTGACAGGATCGAGGAGTGAGCGAACACCGGCATGTGTTCGCTCATCTCCCGATCTACTGAGCCGACCTGTGACAGTCTCATTGTCACAGGTCGGCTAGAACTATGAGGTAAGTGAAAAGCACTCACCTCATAGTTCTCCTTTAAAGTGGATTTGCATCAAAACATTCCCGGCTGGTGAAAATCTTCCCAAAATGAGGGGAATCCCAGCTTTGACAGCTGTCACCACAACTGATGTACCCATTTGGAAATGTATCTTCACCTCCTGCTCCTGTGACAACTGTAAAGTTTTAGATTTCCCTTCCCTTTCTGGCCTGGTAATCCTTGTCCACAGGGCAAATATTCTGAATGTAGACACACATCGCAATAAAACCAGACAGAGGTCCTAGCCCTACTCCATTTTACTGACAACTATAGCAGAATACAAATGTTGGCTTGCCTTGTACTTTAAGTAATACACTATATACCAGAAGGATTTTACAATATTATACAATGTTTAACAATATACAACATTTTGTTCCGGATTTTACCTTACAGGCATAAACAGTGATTTACAATATTTCTTAAACCCTGCTAGCAAAATATACAATTTGTAAGCCCTATAACACTATATACATTCCTTTAATGAATCTATACATAGAACACCATGTGTGGTTATTTACTTTCAGCACAGATAAAGGCTATTACAATTATTCAATTAAAGACACCGGTAGTCAAGAAGCAGAAGGGTTTTTTAACATTTCTTTCTAGAGTTCTGCATTATGCATTGCAACTTTGTAAAATCTTTGCAGTTTAGCATCAGGCATCCAGATGTAATGCTCAAAAGAAATGTAAGCCTTAGTTCAAACTCCTTGGCAAAAATCCACCATCTCTTAAATTAAGCTTCATATTACTATATCATCATATTATTAGACTTATTTTTTTAATAAATCCAAAGCAACTGCTGATTTTGTTTAGAGGATTACTAAAGGGCAAAGTTTAAAAAAAAAAATCCTTGACACCGTGGTTGAGTTAGGCTAAAGCACAAACAAAAAAACGCAAATTGATTTTTATATAAACTCTCATTTGGAGAGATAGTGTAGAAAAATACAATGGAAGTGAGAAATTGACTGTCAATGACGAGTTGGATATGATTGCTAATCCAATGCTTCTAAGCAGAAAGTGGGTTCAGTTCCAGGTCCCATCCTTCTAGAGATGAGGGAGACTTCCCATGTACCAGCAGAATACCAGAATTCTCTGAAGGGCATTTTAAAACAGAATAAAGACTTTTGTGGGCCTCTATAAAAAAATTGTATGTAAAATGTCCAAAAACAAAGCCACAACATGCAAATTCCATTTTTTTTTTCCTCCCAAAGACGAAGATGTGGGGCAATGTGGCATTCAGGCATGTGCATGGAACGAGGGGTATCAGACTATTTACTGCCTGGGTACATAGTTACATAGTATTTGAGTTTGAATAAGACATAAGTCCATCAGGTCCAACCTGTTGTGTGTGTGTGTGTTTATGTATATGTCCCTGTGTCATCTCATTCTTAAGAGTGCCTATAGTACATTACGGTCTCTCAGGAAATCATCCAAAAGCTTCTTGAATGATTCCACACTATTTGCTGAAATCACGGCCTGTGGCAGCGAGTTCCAGACCCTAACCGCTCTAACTGAGAAGAACCCCCTTCGCCCCTTGTGTATATACAAAAATAGACACAAATGCAGTCTGTAATACTGCATTTGTGACTAGAACTGGATCACTTTATTTATGAAAAGTGGAGAGCGTCTCAGGAGTTCAGTATTATGTAAAACCTGTCATGATAGAAATATGGGAGTTGCCACTGGTGACATTTATCATTTGCTGGTTACCTGGCTATCATGTTCTTCCTAATGTTTTACTACTTTATGCACTAAACTGAACCATTCAAGCTATAAAAAAAAGCAAAACGACTTTGCATATCTCTTATGCCAAAAAAATCAGTATATATATATTTTTTAGATTGCATTATATTTATAATCTTCCTCTACATCTACAGTACATGCAGACTAAGCTGTCTACAACACATAAGCAAGGGGGTTCCAACAGTAAAAAAAAAAAAAATCCAGACTTGTGTGGTAAAAGGTATTCAATAAAAGGTATTGTAAGCATTCCCAAAGTGTTAGAGTTTGTCCAACTCCTGCCACTGTTAATTTTGCTGAAATTATCAAAAATGAAAAAAATGTGAAATGATCAAAAGATGAAAAAGAAAAAAAAAAGAACACTATCCTAGCAGTTATTGACTTCCATACAGTTATTCAAAAACACTATTTTTGGCAACATTGATTGTTTAATGTCAGTTTGTTACCGAGAGTCACAGAAAGCATGGTGGGGGGAACATGGAAGGGATAATGCCAACATATAAAACTGGAAATGTGGTTTTTGGCATTTGGTTTTTTGGACCTTGTAAAATATTTTTTGGCAGTGTCATTAATTAAACACAGAACACACTTCACTAATTGCTTAATTACGAGAGGAAACAATGGAAAGAAAAAAATATACCACATTGTTTCTTGGCAAGAAAAAGGCTTGTGTTTTTGGACTTTACCATTTTAAGAGAAAGCTACGCTTGCTGTGCCTGCAAGGGTGCTTAGGGTGGCATGCCTATTTTGTGGTGCATGTAGGATGGTTGGTACGGTCAAGACATGGATGTGGCTAATAACAGCCTAGGCACTGTGGCTATCCATTTACTAGATATGTTGCTTATAATGCTACACAGAACAACCTCAGTTACATTTTACTTAAAGGGAAAACGTCATATAAAATTAAAGTTAGCCTAAATTAAATGACAAGAAGTAAACCAATTGGTCATAGTGCAATGTGACACAAAAGCCTTTCTGTTCAAGTGCAGATGGCAACAACCTGGCAAGCCAACCAAAAAAGATTTACTTTACCCTACATAGAGAGCTGTGTAAAAGCTAACAGCACCTTTGTCTTGTTACCCCAAATAAATGGGGAATCAGACATAGGAACAAGAGATTTATATTAAAAAATGGGAGAAAAGAAGAGACTCAGGTGTACTTTTTTTATGAATGTAATTTTTAGATTGTATTTTTACCCCTGGGCTATTGGGCCCATGTATTCTGTACTTTTCTGCCTACTGCTATAGTACTGGGAGAGGGAGCAGGGTCATTACACAGAAGGGAAACCTCCCTGCATGACATTTTATGACCCTTCAGGGGATTTATTATGACACTTGGAATGCCTTTCTTCCTAGAAAACATATTTGTTACAGACACTCCACCCTGGCTTTTTGATGAAAAGCTAGCAACCCAACAGCCTGAATGGTTCCTCCTCCCGCTTAATTACAATCATGTGTGGTATTGTGCTGTCTTTCTACTATGAACTAAGAAAAACTTTACAAAGTACTGGATGTTCGCCATTAGTCTGAGGGCCTGAAGAAACTAAACACTTCTACTTCTCCAACTCAGTGATCCCCTGATTTCGACAGCTACTGATTTAGACAACTACTATTTAGATAAGACAATGTCTTATCTAAATGGGTACTAAGTCAATGGATTGCTTAGGTAGGCCCTCACATTACATAGTTTTGGCAAATACTGGAGGAGACTGTAAAGATATAGTACAACCAGACTATGTAAAATCCTCCTTCTGTACAAAGAAAGTGCACATCTCCCTCCATATGCATGCCAATAGAACGGTCTTGTAAGGCTAATAACCAGTGGAGGCACTATAAACCCACTACCATCTTCTGACTGGCCCTGGGAAAGCCAAAAGCAGCCGACTGGATGTGCTGTATGCAATCCAATGAATTTGCATCCACTCAGATAGGTCCTTGTAGTTCAGGGGTGTGGAAATTTTTGAAAAAACTACTTGTCCAAGGGCTAAAGCAGGGGTCAAATCTACTTGTCCTTCATGACAATCTACTTGTCCCAATACAAAAAAAAAGTTTTAAAAGTATAAAACTAGGGAGGCACCAATACCAGTTTTTGGGTATCGAGTACGAGTACCAATATTTTGCTTTCAGTACTCACTGAGTATCGGTGCTTCCGTTGGCATGGAGCAGGCATCACGGTCAATCAGGAAGCCGAGCAGCGGGTAATGAGATGCCACCGGCTTCATGACTGCCAGGGAAGCCGACTCCATGTTGTTTGGCCGGCTTGATTGTGAATGGCTGGGAAGCCGGTTTCCCGGTCAATCAGCATCGAGCCAGCTTGCTAGCCAATCAGGAAACCTGGCGGAGAGTAATGACCTGATTAGCCGGGAAGATGCCTCGATGCTGATTGGCGGCCAATCAGTAAGGAGCTGGCTTCCCGGCCAATCACCTGACCAGGCTGACCAACGAGTGCTTGCAATTTGCGAGCAAAATTCAAAATGCATAGAGCAGGAATGCGCTGGACAGTATGGGGTAAGGACACCTGTACTGGCGGAGGGTAAGGACTGTTTGCTGAAAGTTAAATATAGCTGGCAGGTGGCGGGGTAGAAGAGACCGGGCCAGATTTGATCGGGTAATTCAATTTTCTCGTATTACCTGGGAAAGTGAACTTACCCTTTAATGCACATTGTGTGTGTGAGAGACTTCTGCTGCCCAGTGTGGCACACAGTGAAATGGCAGCAGGACTCAACACACACACACACAATTTCCTATGCGTGTGTTTATTTGTATGCAGATGGCAGGGGCAGCGGAGTTGGTTTTAATTTTTTTTTTTTTTTACTTTGTCACTTATTTTTTACTTTTGTACAACTTTTTTTTTTCATTTTATTCCTATCAAATATGGTGTTAAAATCCTCTATGTGATAGTTTGGAGGTTACAGGTTCTCTTTATGGAACCTGCCCTCCAACACAGAACAGATGTTCTGTGTAGTTCCTGACAGCCGAGACAGGTGGCGCTGTGATTACAGTGCCACGGTCTCAGTAATAGCACAGAGCAGACAGAGAAAGGAAGTTCTTCGTCTGCTCTGAGGGCTCTATGGTGAGCTCCCGTGCCGGGTCCACCAGAGGAGCAAGGGCCCCCGAAAACCACGGCGCGGGGGGGCGGACAGGATAGCCGATTCTTGCTTCATACAAGTGATCCACAATATACATTTAGCTCTGCTTGTCTGGAGCAGGGCTGAATGTATTAAAAAACTACTTGCCCGGCGCCCGAAACTGCCTGTCCCGGGCGTCGGGCGATAGGAATTCCACACCCCTGAAGTACATAGTGGTTGGTAGAATAAAAATTGATTTTACAATCAGATTTTAATGATTATGGCTAGTTTATGGTATGATGTAAGGTTCATAATCACAGTGCCAAGTCCTAGTGATGTTAGAATCAGCAGATACAAATGGACAGATTATTTACGAACACATATATATATGTTGACCTGTGGGCTATTATCTAAAAATAACAAACCAGGAGCATAGCTTAGAAGCTGTGAATAGCTGATATATCACCAACGTTGAATTACTATTTTTACATAAAACTCATTAGTGTGTGCATTTTTTTTACATATATGATAGAGTGTGTGATGAGCGTGAAGCACATAACATTATCCACCGATGTTAATGTTTTCTTCCTCATTAAAGGTTCCCTTAATAGAAAAATTAATTGCAAAAGATCCTGAAGCAGACACAGCACAACATGAAGTTCTGGAACATTACAAATCACACTACTTACTCATCGGCAATCTCAATGTAGATTTTCTGTTTTGTCTGCATCAGTGCAGTACGGTAGAGCTTTGTAGCCATCTCTATGAGATGATCGCTGCTGAAGAGGAAATCACCCTTGGATGCTGCTGCACAGCCCTAGTTTTGGAAAGATATTACATCCTTAATATAAAAGCTCTGTTAGAATTTTGTTTTCTCAGCATAGTTTAATTTTCAATTGAGATTAATACCTACATGAAAGTTACGTTTTGCCAGTGGGAGATTTTGCCCCTGGTAGCGATTTCTCCTCCTCCTTCCTCTCCCACTCTATTGCACAATTATACTATCAAAAGTGCAAACCTGTGGTCAGTCACTCCCTCAGATCCACTACAATCCCAAGTGCCTACTCTCCTATGTCCCCAGCCAATACAAAATATCACATCCAACCACTCAAGTGCTACTCACCCTACTCACTCTCCCCTCCCAGCTAATGCAAGGTCTCTCACAGCACTTGTCGCTTTTCTTTAACATTGATGCCAGTGGCAGTAATTTAAAGGTTTCTGATTGCTGGTGCAGAAACTAGCAGGGGAGACTAATGAAGAAAAGGGAAACCAATAAATGAAGCTCACTCCTACTGCCACCCAACATTTTATTACTAGAGCTTGCTGAGCTCCTTAGAATCTGTAAGGCTGGCTCCCGCAGCTCTAGGACACGGTGCTCACTTTGACAGATCAACCTTGCAGGGGTTGATCACAATGTGTGTACTCTAAAAAGCTTTACTTAACATACCTCCTTAAGATGGACCGCAAAGAATCCATCATTTTGAGAACTCATGCTCAGTTTTGTAATATCGGACAGAGAAACTTCTAGCTTGATCTGTCCTGACTTGTGGTCAGCAATAACAACATTATTCTTGGTCAACAAGAACATTCTGGCTGCTCCCTGGGAATGAGAAAAGATAGTGAGGTAAACCTGAGTAAATCTGGTTTCATCTAAAAAAACAAAAAAAAAAACAATATATATATTTAACTTAAAACAGTACAGTATTAAAGACATAGTAACCTCACTGCCCAGAGAAAACAATATACAAAAACAATATAACCTGTTTGTTTTTTTAACCAACCTTTGTTAAAACAAACCTTAAGTCTTGCAAAAGTTATTAAACTGAGCCGCTTGCAAAGACAGTTCGCATCATCTAGTTTTTGTTTTGTGTCCCCCCTCCTCATAGCATTGAAGCCTGCAGGAAATCCCCCAGCGACACTCTAAAAAGATTACAGATATATTTTTTGTGCATGCTGTGGTCTCCTCCCCAGTATGTTCCTCTGTGGGCCTTGTAGTTTTCGTAGGCTGCAGGTAGGGATATAAGGGCAGGATTGTAGGAGAGATAAATTGGGATGCAGGGGAAGGGGGGCTTTGAGTAAGGGCAGAAAAGATGGAAGGTTGAGGAGGATAGGGTTAGGAGTGGGCTGGGGGGCTTGGTGGTAATAATGCAGGGATGGTGGTGGTGCAGGATGGGTTTTGTAGGGGCATCTAGGAGTAAGCGGTTATTATATTAAGTATAATAATTTTGTCTTCTGGAACCTTATCCAGCAGACGTATAAATTGTATGGTCAAGTGATGCCTGCCTCTTTCTGCCCCCTCTCCGCCATAAAATTTTTTAGTGCCTCCACCAGCTCATCAATGGGCGGATTCGGCAGCAGCAGTGATTCCTTCACATTTAATCAATCAATATGTGGGAAGCCATTGAGGAATAATCAACTCAATTTTCCAGAGGACAGGCCATTATTAACTTGAACGGGTGACAGCTGCCACTTTTGAATGGAATATTTGGAATTCCTGCTGCAGGAAATCGCAAGTTCCTGCCTCACAAATTCTAAATTGCACCTAGTTGACAGGTGTGACTGAGGGCTTATTTGTACTATTTGAGGACTGGATCCAACATAGCCTTAAACAAGCTCAGTGGTGCTGTGCTTAGGGGAACATGAGCACTCTTACTATAGGAAAACATCGAGTATTTTTTTGTATGTCCCCTGCAGGCAAGGTTTCCTGGCAGGAATGGTTTGCCTAGCCTGTGAATGTTATTGAATACTATTTCCCAAGTAGCTGAATCCTTCTCCTGTTTTATTTGCTTGTATCTTTTTTTTTTTTTTGCAAACATGTATATTTTGTTTGTGGTCATACCCTCCACATAATGTTAGATTTTTACAGTGTTTAATAAAATATGTTTTACAAATGTATGATTTTTGTCTGTTTTCTGACTTAAAGCAAATAAGTAAAAAACTCAAGAAGAAATAGAATTGATGATTCCGTTAATATAATGTGTAAAGTGCAACTGTTTGAGTTGGGAACAGCAGTAGGGATGAGGATTCGGGTTCAGGTGAATCATACACTGGAATAAGGTGCTGTGCAAGAGTGGAGAGGTTTTGCCATCTCATTTAGCAAGATCCCCCTAAAAATGTGGCCTGTTCCAAGTATGGGGGTCCAGACATTTTTATTGCTCTCCCTTGGCTATGCTGGATGAAGGCATTGCTGTCCACTTATCTTGGGGTTGCCATTTTGCAGGTTTCCACATTTGCATTTATTTCACTACACTCCAAAAGATTTTGCAGGAAGTAGCAGGTGGAAAACAGGTCACACAAAGATCCAAAAATCAAAATCTGCTATTTTTGGATTAAGGTGTGGAGGCGTGTTGCGCTGCATTGACCTGTGCTGAATTGTATTGCGCTGCAAAAATTTTTATTCAGTGCACGTTTAGGGGTCATTCATATGTGCTCACATACCCGTGCAGAGCCCTGATCCTGGGAAGGACAGGTGCTACATGTAATTGCATGCAGCTGCCTGTACCTCCCTTGGGGAGGACACGGCTGCATGCGGTTACATGCAGATCTAAACCTGCACGTCTGTGTGGGTCTGGGTGCCTGCACTTGGACACACTCTGTCTGTGTCCAAGTGTGGGCACTCGGAGCCGCACAAATGTGCGGGTTTGGGTCTGTATGTAACCACGTGTAACTGCATGCAGCCACATCCTCCCATAGAGATACACAGGCTGCTGCATGCAAATTAACACAGCAACTGTCCCTCCCGGGATCAGGTATCTGCACAGGCGTGCATACGGGCGCGCATGCCCTTGTGAATGACCACTAACATGGCATGATGGTAAAGACGAACTCCATCTAACACATTTTAGGCAGTTAAAGCAACCGTTTTTTTTTACTTTTGGGATAACAGTTTTCCATAAATTAATAAAACACCTTTGTCAGGGTTAAATGGTTTGTCTCCTAAAGAAAACAAAACTAATGCAGTCACCACATTTAAGTATTTGTAAGTTGCAATATATGAAATGTTTTCTTTTGGGTTTAGATTAATTTTAACTCTGTGTAAGCTCTGACATGGCTCTAACGCTGTGTTAGGACTCCAAAGGCGGAGCCACACTGTTGTGAATGTTAAATTACCATCATCAATTAGATTCCAGCTGTATATTCTGATTCTGGAGATATGCATTCCAAACAATGTTTGAGTTCTATGAACAATGCCACTATTTTATTTTATAGCACTTTTATAACTCAGCCTCCATGCTATACATTTTATACAAAGTCTTACCTTTCCATTTGCTCTGTTGATTTTACTCACGGTGTCAGCTATAATTATCTTGTCTTCAATGGCATCACTTAACTTCTTATATTTTGGATTTTTGCTAATTTCCAAATAGTCACCTTGAAATGGCTGTCCAACACTAAAATAACACAAATTGTTGATTTTACAATAGGAAGTACTCAACTCCAACATGTCTCATATTAGTTTCATATAAAGGCATGGCCTTTACTATTGGCTTAGACAACTGAACGGACAAATTGGCCTCTAAACAGGACACATAACATTACTCTAGCAAAATACATTATCAATTCAAAAATAAAAACTTAAAAAGGAAATGTTCACTTTCATTTGGACTTGTCCCTTACAGCTCTCCCCTAACCCTCCGTCCCCTTCTCAGCACAATCCAATAAGGTAAATATCCAATTCTGGAGATTTTTACTGTGGGGCCTTACCTGGTTCCACACAGCTTTGGCTTGAAAATAGCCCTAACTGTGCCCTGAACCTAATGCACATGTACACTATTGTCCTCATTCATTACTATGTCTAGGTCAATACTCATAGGGTGGTTGTGTACCCCAGTCATAGTAATGAATGAGTACAGTGGTGCATGTGCATTAAATTCAGGGCCCAGTTAGGGTGTACATCTGCAGTAAGCACTGGACCCGGCTGTGACTATTTTCAAGAGAAGGCTGAGAGGTACTGTGCCCATGGTCCTCAGAGTGGGGTTGAAGGTACGTATTTACCCATGGGAATTACACTGAAGGGCTAAGAGGGTTTGTAAAGCACAACTTCACTATAAGTGAAGATATCCAGAAAAAGGCTCGCTTCACAAAGCTATAATGCATGCGATATTTTCTATAATGATCGCCATTTTTGGCCATGTTACTGTTATTTTCAAGTTTCAAAAAATAGTCAATATAGCTTGGTCTTTTGTTGACCATAACAAGTATTCAGTTTGCACTAGTGATCTTTTACAATCCAGCGTTGAAAATAAACTCAAGAAACTGACAAGTGGCTATGGGCAATACAAAATATTATATTTAGTATAATTTTCTTACATTCTCCCCGCTCCAATTATTTCTAAAAACGTGACAATTTTCAGGCAATGTATTGACTTTCAATTGGCTTTTGATCTAAAAAATAATCCAATGGTGTTTGTTTCATAGTTTTGTTGTGATCTACTTGGTCATATTTGTGAAGTGAATTAAAAAATGTTGGAAAGTAGACAAAATAACATAAAAGTTAGCAAAAGTGTTATATTATACTAAACTTTTAATGTAACCATTAAAATTAATTTGTTGCTTCCAAACATCAGTATAACTCAAAAAGTAAATCGGAAAAAAAATCAGAGGATTCAAACTATTATCTTTTTAAAAGAGTTCCTTATGGACTGTCAATTGGGGTCGTTTGCTTACATGCTTTGTGCTTGTGCTTTCCCATCTCAGAAATTTAGAAAGTATGAGGGTAGCATACGTTTTGGCAAAGTTTTAACTGTAGAAAGTGTCAGGACACCTTCATAAATTGGCTGTTTTGTTATCAAACTAGTGATTTTACTGGGCTATTTTCACATTAGTCTAAATGTGCTCAATACATTATGCAGATCAGCTCAATGGGCAAAATTATAAGAAATAATATTTCCCATGCAAAGAAAATAGCAACAATTTGACCTTATGGGGGTGATTTACTAACCTAAACACACACACACACCAGGTGTGTGTGATTTTCACACAGCAAAACGTATTTATCAACCAAAAAGTCTCTAAAAGCATATTTCCACTAATGCCATATATGGAAAAATCATGCACATGATGCATATATAATGCTGCTTCACAGTTTAGACAAAAATGGTTAGCTCATGCATTTACATTGCTGCATTCATCAACGCAAGCAACATAACATAGAGCTAATTTACACCACATTACCTTGCAATTCATTGCAGGGCTTTGCACAACACACCTGCTGGGTGTGTACACACTACAAAGGTGTTTTGATTCCTCCCATAGATCATGCTGGGAGGGAACACACTACAGAGGTGTATACACGTTCGTGGTGTGTTTAAAAGGTTAGTAAATCAACCCCTATGTCTTGTGTTTTTTTCTTGTCAACAGGACTCGTGTATACCACCAAGGTATGAATAGAATTATAAATTAAGGACACTATCTTCTCTGAGATCAACATGATTACAACAGTGTTGTCTCCTTGAGATCACAGGTTGCTTTGATATGCTAAAAAAAAAGGCCAACGGGCTGTACCATCACATTTGATGAGTGTCAGGGCCTGTGTTGACTCAGGAAGAGAACACATAGTAAATATATATAGACAGACTATTCTCAGAGACAGAATAGAGCTGAAAATTAATTTATGGCAGTTTCAAAGAGACTTCAGTTGCCATTCAAACACGGGCATGAGAAAGATATGATTGTGTTCTTTGGATCATTAATGGATTCCTCATGTAAGTGAATGGGAGCAACTAGGATAAAAATGAATAGACAGGAGACATTGGGAGGATTTCACTGAGGAACTTTGACCTGGAAACGTCAATGGAAGGGAAACCAGAGGAATACACTTGACAGTGGAACCAGAACAACAACACTAAGCCACGACAAGAAGCCATTTTCCTGAGAGCACTTAATCGCCACAAAGTCCTGTTTGATAAAGAATTTGTAGACCAACAACAACCAAACCAAGTGACTTTTAGTGTATACTCTTATGGAAACCATTGCATGTGCTAGAGAAGGGTATAGTGTATGCATGTGTATGTATGTATTGAAGCAGTCTATATTTTGTACTGTTTTTATCTGTAGCTAAGTAGTTGATGCACACATCATTTTTGTATTGTAAAAGTACATTAATACTACTTCAGGGTCAGTTTAAATACAGCTCTTACTCTAAAAGAAGATTGTGGCACCAAATAAAACAATCAAATAATTAATATTTGTGTTTACCTTAAAAAAAAAAAAAAGACATGGTATGCATAGCAGCCAATCAGCAAATCAGCTTAGTTTGATTGCACTGAAGTGATGTAACCTACTATCGGGAATTACTTAGTTGTAAAAACATTACATTCTAGAGACCCTGTAGTCTCTAGAAAAAAAAATCCCCCAAGGTACCCTGCAAGACAAGAGCTGTTATACTCACCACTCAAGAGGTGGCAGCCCCTTGTCTCTTACCTCCACTCCATTTCAGCACTGCAGCCTCCATCAGGTTCTTTGGCATTCCATACTTCAGGAAGTGTCAGATGTCTGTGTTCTCTGCACCATGCTGTGTTTTATCTTCCAAACCCTGCATTACTGTTGTATCCTTTATTGACCTGGGTGTTGGAGGAAGGAGCTCTACTATAAGCTCATGGTCGCTATAAGCTCATGGTGAGCTTATAGTAGAACTGTTCCCCGGACTGTCCCTTTCAAATTAATAGCTGTCATCAGCAGCTCACAAGCCGCTGTTGACTGCTATCATCAAAAATACCGGCCGCCGGCATCTGGAGTCACCCCAGGGAGGGATGAGAGACTCCATGGATCCCCGCTGCTGTCCCCCGCTTGTAGGGTCTGTGGCAGCGGGGATCCGTAATAAAATCACAATGGCGGCTCCGCCAGGTTCTCTGACAGTGTAATGACAGTCCAGCTTCCACTAGTTACTAGGTAACCAGTAGATGCTGAACTGTCATTACTCTCAGTGTAATGACACATCAGCATCCGTGGTTAGCTGCTAACCAGGGGACGTTGATCTGTCTCTGCATGCAAGTGGCCAGAGCCAACCGTGAGATGACGGCTGGCTCCGCCAAGCTGTCAGTAGCAGGTTGTCGGCCGGCCTTTCCAGCTTCGGCTTTCACCTCGGCTCAAGTGAATAGCCCGTACAGCAGCCCTTCGGTTCTACTGAACTGAAGGGGTCATGGGGCCTAAGCTAGCCGAAGGATCAGCCGAAGCTATGGCTAGATCCTTCGGCAGCTTTGTGAATAACCCCCATAGTACTATGTGTCCCCAGTTATGAATGAACAGGCTGTGATACAAATTCATTCATTAATTTCTTAATGGGGAGTAGCACTCCATATCGAGGCTTCTCCCCATTCATAAACTGCTTGATAGTAAATATTTTAAAAACAAATCATCAAATCAAAAAAATGTGTACATTCTGAAAAGTGAATTCATGAAGAGAGAAAAGCTTTTTACCTGGCAGGGTACAATGATTTCTTATCCTTGAAGAGTTCGCTGGCATCCAGTTTTTCATCATATATGAACTTTTTCTGCTCTGTGAACTGGTCCCTGTACTTTTTACACTACAAAACACAAAGCAATGGGAATTTTCAGAAGAGGAATCTCTACTAAATATTAAACTTTACTCAGCTGGGCTTTAAATCATAATATATTTTCTGTGAAAGCGAATGTTGGTATTGTTTTGGTAAATGCACCTGTGCCCAGACTATGGACATTACACAAGTTACATATTCTTAACATGCAGAAAAGCTGCTTTAGCTGCTTGTAATGTAAAATTGTAATGTGAAGTTATTACTTCTAAAAATCATCAAAGATCACAAGACTCTAATGTCAGGTTTCAGATGGTTGCTTAGAAACATCTGATCGTTATTTACATTAGAGGCCTAATTCTGTTCTCATAGAAAAACAATGCCAGAGTTGTAACTTTGAAAATCAATTTCTTTAAATGCTCATAGATGCAAAGATCAACAAGGTTTGTTTTAAAGTGCTTTAACTGCTTTGATTTCCAAAACAGCCGCACTCCACGAGTCGTCTTGCATAAAAACAGTCTAATAAATCAGCAAATATACACCATCGTAGCATAAGCTAACACTTTTCACCACTCTATGACTAAGCGTGGTAAGCCTTAAGAGTGGTGAAACGCGTTAGGGTTTTGCACATGGGGATTGCTACGATAGTGTATATTTGCTGATTTATTTAAATAAAGACTGTTTTTATGCAAGACGACCCATGGGAGTGTGGCTGCTTTGGAAATAGAAGCCAATGGAGGTGGGAATGCACCCTTTAGCCTGCACCTGTGACGTGCATGTTGTGTAAGTCCGGTTTTTGAATTAGAGCGGTGGGGATCTCTTGGAGCTGCTTTTACTGCTTGCTCAGAATATGTAATTACTTGAGTGTGGATGATATTGGCACAGTTAACTTTTGGTGTTTACTGCTACCATTAAAAGAGATTGTAAAATATGTTTAAAGCTTTAGAGAATTTTACACAGAGGAGGTATTCTACTGCGCATGTGTTTGCAAGCACAGAAGTGTACACACCAAATGAAATAAAAAAATTAATACACCAATACTTTAGGAGGAGATTCCAATTATATATACCCATACATGCACAGACTTCTTTCCTATGAAGGCACAGTATTCACTTAAATAACTGCCCCAACTGTTCATAGATTACTGTAGATATTTTAGGTAGGCTCTAATTTAAAAATTCCAAAAGTCAATTTACATCTATAGCTGGTGCCACAAAGCAAACTTCACAAAATTTGTGGATGCTTTACAGAAGAAGTCGTCTTTCCCCACATTTCCAGGATGAAAGTCTTGAAAAAGCTGACCTGCTTTTTTGATAAGACATATGGGACTTAAATATGAAAAAAACAATTAGTATCCCACCGCAGTCCTTACCAGAAGCCCCTTATGAAGTGGCTGCTGAAATGACTGTGGTTGACGCCACTAGCTTCAATAAACAAGCAGAACGTCACCAGCACAGCTAAAAAATTGGTCAGACGAACGTCCTCTTTATTCACACATTGTTATATAAATAACGGTTCAGGGCCGCGCCTTGAAACAAAGCTGACTGCATGCAAGAACCTAGAAATGTAAACTACTGGCTGCCTGTACTTGTCTACAAGCAAATGTACACTTTAACTACTACAATACTCTCTCAATACTCACATACACGGATTGTCCACACAGGTACCCAACACGCTAAAGAACCCTTGATTAGATCCTGCAGTCAATGTAAACAGCTCTGAGATCAAATTATATACTGAATATCAGATATGAAAATATTAAATTCTGAGTCATTTTAGAGTGCCCACTTCGAAACCTCATTTAACCCTAAAGCGGTGTAAATAAGAACTGCCTCAGTACATTTATTCTGCAGTGGGTAGTCATGGCATTCCCTCTTCTCCTGCAGCACGCACCTAGATTCATCATATGGAATGTGCTTAGTGTGGCTGCCCCTGGCTTCTTTCTAAAAACTTCCATGTTTAGTCAAAATCTAGGGAATGGCTACACCCAGGTGTCAGAGCAATGGAATTGCCCTGCCTTGCTGCAAGTGTGCTGGAGTTTTAAGAGAGGAATGTTGGCTCATTCTTGCTTGATATAGGATTCTAACTGCTCAACAGTCCTGGGTCTTCTTTGTCATATTTTTTGTTTCAAACGTTTTAAGTTGGATGTCTGGATTGCAGGCAGGCCAGTTAAGCACCCAGACTCTTCTTCTAAGTAGTATTGAAGCCATGCAGTTGTTATAGATGCAGTATGAGGTTTAGCATTGTCCTGCTGAAATATTCAAGGCCTTCCCTGAAAAAGACATCTTCTGGATGGGAACATATGCTGCTCTAAAACCTGCATATATCTTTCAGCATTGATGGTGCCTTTCCAGATGTTCCCATTTCATACACACTTATGCACCTCCATACCATCAGAGATGCAGGCTTTTGAAGTGAGCGCTGATAACAAGCTGGAAGGTCCCTCTACTCTTTATTCCAGAGAATGAGGCGCCCATGGCTGCCAAAAAACTATGTTAACTTTCGATTTTATCTGACCACAGTTTTCCAATGTGGAACAGACATTTGAAATGAGCTTTGGCCCAGAGAAGATGGTGGCTTTCTGGATCATGTTCAGATATGGCTTCTTTGCATGATAGAGCTACAACATGCATTTTTGAATGGCACCGAGAGCTGTGTGCACAGACAATGATTTTTGTAAGTATTCTTGAGACCATGCAGTGATGTCCATCACAGAATCATTACTTTTTAATGCAGCACCGTCTGAGGACCCGAAGATCACGGGCATCCAATATTGCGTTTCGGTCTTGTTCCTTGCGCACAGACGTTTCTCCACATTCTCGGAAGTTGAATCTTTTGATATGTACAGTGGGTAGTGATATATTTAAAGTCTTTGCAATTTTACATTGAGGAACATTATTCTGAAATTTACCATTTTTAGATGCAGCTTTTCGCAGATAGGTGAACCTCTGTCCATCTTTACTTCTGAGACACTGACTCTCTAAGATGCTCTTTTTATACCCAATCATGTTAGTAACCTGTTGCCCATTAACCTAATTAGTTGCTAAATTTTCTTCCAGCTCTTCCTTGTTAGTACCACTTACTCTGCCAGCTTTTTGTTGCCCTGTCCCAACTTTTTGGAGACGTGTTGCTGCCATCAATTTCAAAATTACCTTTTTTTTTTTTTTTTAAATGGTACATTTTCACAGTTTAAACATTTGATGTTTTCTATTTTCTATTGTGAATACAATATGGGTTTATGAGATTTGCAGCTCATTGCATTCTGTTTTCATTTATATTATACACAGTGTCCCAACTTTTTTGGAATTGGGGTTGTAATTCTGCCTGCATTAAGATCTCTGTATATTGGTTGCCAAATACCACATCGTACATCTCCACAGTGGTTAATCTACATACTACCATCTACAAATAACTGCTTAAGAAAAGTCTACTGGTTTATTTTTGTGACATTAATTGCACACATTTACATCAGCTGTAAAACTAGACAGGAAGTTTATAATCACCACACTGATGGAATTTTCCCATTTCCTCAATAAAGGAATTTATTTCCCATCCCCCAAAGCCTGTTCAGCAGAGCACAGATTATTGTAAATGAAGACTGGAAAGTTTAATATGCAGAGAAGCCAGGCCAATTAATTGTTAAATTTGTTTTACACCCTAGTAAAAATCTCATGGAAATACAGCTGGCATAACTAGCACACACACTAAATAAATATACATACTCATATATTCTCTCTCTGTATACATACAAGCACAAACTAGATAGAGAACTGACTAGACAAATATTCCCAATTCTCACCTTCCCCAAAGTAGCTAAGTGTACACTTGCTCTTCACCCCATTTCCATATATTCAGCATATATTCAGTTTTGTGAACCATATAGTGTTCTCTGATTACAACAAATCATTAAAAGCTGTCCTGATCAGAGCTACATTTAGGCCTTGTCCACACAAGCTTCAGCTTGTATAAAAACAGCTTGTAAAGCAAGCTTTTGTAAAACAAACATTCTCCAAGCTTCAATTAGCTTTGTTTCAAGCCTTACAAAGAGCCCTTAGATTCCCCCATCCACAGAAATCCTAATGCCAGGCTACAAAATTGTGACAGTGGCAGGTGTGCCGATGCCAGAATATCCAAACAGTGGCTGCAGCTGATTGGCTGAGAATTTTCAGACAGGCTCCTTTGACAAAAGTCCATTGCAGAATCTACTTTTGGCAAATAGAGGGGAACCAATGGGGCCACACACTGTTCAAATTTTGGCCCGAGTCAAGCAGTATATGGCCAGCTTTAAGCTCCAATATGTTGATGCCGCACACAGATCTTAATGGGAGTGCTGATTGCCACTTTGAACAATCTGTAAGCAGGCTTTAGTAAGCTTGAGCACTGCTACCTTCTTGTTTAAAATTAACACTGCAATGAAGTCCTAGGTTTAATAATATACTAAACCTGAAGTTTTCTTTGAAGGCTTCAACAAAGCTATCCAAAGTTTTTAAAAGCCTTTACGAATGCTTTCCAAAGCTTGAATTCAAGCAGAGGCTGTGCAACACCAGACAGTCCTCAAACCGAAGAGTGCAATGTTGGGTTGTAGGTCAGTTTGGTCTAAACTGGAAGTGCTTTGGACTAGACAGATCCATTAAAATAAAACATCTGTTATTCTAAACTTGCAGAACAACATATTATTTATGGAGTGTAGCAAATGAGAAACCTTAGGATAATGATTTATACTATGCTACTACAAATGATAAGATAATGGCTCATTACCAATAGTGTCTGGTTACCAAAGAAAATTTGTTACCAAACAAGCCAGGACAAAGACTAATGCAATATTAACAGAGGTGCCTTATTGTAATAGAAAAAAAGGCATATTACTGGAAATCCCTTGTATCAAATATCAAAATATTGCCATATAACAAAATACAGTATAATCCACATTAGTGAGGTGCCATGTTACCAAAAAAATGTGTATGTATACAATACAAAATAATGCCACAATGTCAAATATATTATTTTAAATAGATCTCTAGCTGTGAAACTGTCTCACAAGGAAATTGAATACTGGGACACATAGTTCCATAATAGTGGAAAAGCTATTAATTTGTATATGCAGCATGATGTATTGAAGTGATTCCAAGCTCTTTACTTCCTGTGAGGGACTAAAATCTCAATACAAATTAGTAAACTAAACATGAGATTGTAGTCCATCCCAGAAGTGAGTTTGTTAATAGATAAGGGCTAGTTCACACCAGATGCAGTTGTTATGCAGTCCGTTCAGTTTGGCAGCTGCATCCCAATGTTTTCCTATGGGATTTCTGGTGCTCTATACACACCAGTGCAGTCCGTTCCGATGCAGTCAGAAGAAAATACTGCTTGCCCTATTTTAGCTGCATCAGATCGCACTGGAACGCATCAAACCGCATGCAAACCGCATGCAAACGCACCGGAACGCAATTGAAATCCCATCTTCAGCCAAAAAAAAACACCCAAAATGCATCAATCGCGGTAAAATGCATTGCATTGCAGCTGCGCAGACGCACACAGTTCTGGTGTGAACTAGCCCAAAGTTATTTAAAAGCATTTTTTAGATTTTACTCCTGAGTTTAGTGTCACTAAGGGTGGGGCTGTATTCTCTGCCACCTCTAATGGACCAACGAATGAGACAGGTCCTGGATGAGAGTCTGTTAGGGAGGCTACTCACCAGCGCATCCAGAAAGCCGTAAGTGCCCACTTAAAACCAGGAATTGTGGGTATAGAAAGAGGGAGGTGGAGGAGAAGAGCATCAGGACGACAGCTTTTTCATGGTTCAGCTACAAAAAATTGCATGGGTGGCATAAAATTTGAGAAATGTGTCCTAAATGCCTGGGACTAGACATTCCTACTGCCTTAAAAAAACAAAACCGAGATGTGTTCACATTGCGGGTGATATTATAAACCTCTAGTTAGAGTGCTGCCCAACATATTCCTTGTTTCTACACTAAACATGAGCTGAGCAGCAAGTCCAATTGTACTCAGTTCTGAGCAGTGGCGTCGCTAGAGGGGGGCGAGGGGGGGCAATTGCCCCCCCTAGTTTAGTCCTTGCCCCCCCGTGTGCCCCCCCGCTAACAGTGGCAGATACGAGTGTGCACCCACTGCTTGTTCAGTGAGGCCGGTGGCCATCCCTGTCACAGCGGCGGAGGGAGAGACCATTTTCTCGGGGGGGGGGGGAAATTGCCCAAGGGGCGGGGGGGGGACAAGCCCCCCCCCCTAGTTTAGTCCTTGCCCCCCCGTGTGCCCCCCCGCTAACAGTGGCAGATACGAGTGTGCACCCACTGCTTGTTCAGTGAGGCCGGTGGCCATCCCTGTCACAGCGGCGGAGGGAGAGACCATTTTCTCGGGGGGGGGGGGAAATTGCCCAGTTCCCCCTCCAACGAGAAAATAGTCTCTCCCTCCGCCGCTCTGACTGAGAGGCCACCTGTCGCACCGAACAAGCAGCGGCTGCACAGGCTCCAATCAGGTCCCACGACGTCAGTCACATCCGCCCCATAGCCGACGCCAGGGGAAAATAGCTGCGGAATTTGAAGTGCCTCGCCGACGCCGAGTACAGCAGCCTGCAGGCACACTATATGGGTCTCAGGTGGGCTCTGCGGGGTCTCAGGAGTCTCACCTGAGCCCAGTGCTTACCTAAGTCTAGAGTCCATTCATTCCTAAGTCCAGAGGCCAGTGCCTTGCAAAGTCCTGAGTCCAATTCATATACAGTTCTGCATTGCTGTATAACATATTGCTGGGATTTGTAGTACAGCCGGTGCCGTCCTGCATTAGAGTGTAAGCTCCTCTGTACAGAGATTGATGTGGCTGGCTCGGTGACCTCTGTACATCTCTGCAGTATATGTCATAGCTATATTAATGTATAATAATAATAGTAGTGTGAGACTGTGGGGGATGTTAGTATGTAAGCTCCTTTGGTGCAGATACTGCCTGGGGGGGGGGAGGGGGGTTGGTCCTTAGGTCCACCACTGTTTTTGCTGTTGGTAAAAGGTACAGTACAGCACTTAGTAGTTTCACGGCCCATCTTCCCTCTAACTTGGTACCTTCCTGTACATGCAGGAAGGGGAGTTTTCAGGAGGCGGAGCTTGGTCTGTTGCGGCCTTTACCAAAGAGTGATCAGGGAGTGGAGCAGAGTCGCTTGAGTGGTAAGGTAAGTGTTCTAGCAGCCTGATGATGGGGGGCCCACACACAGCCTGCATAGAGCCCGCAGCCCACCTGAGAGCCCATCTAGCCCACCTGACAGCCTATACAGGATTAGATATGCCAGTGGATAGATGAGGGGTTAGTATGTTAGTACAATATCAAGGTATCCTTGCATACCGCATTACTCTCATATTTCTAATCTTATTTATATATACTTATTTAGTTTTTTTCAGTGGTATGATTTAGTGGTGACGTTTATTAGTGCCCCCCCCAGTTTTGACTGTGGTATCTTATGTGCCCCCCCTATATATTGTTCCTAGAGTCGCCACTGGTTCTGAGCCCAAAAACATGCACAACAGTTCATTCAGAATGGATTGATTTCTTAGTAATAGTGCTCAAAACAAATTCTATATTACCCTTTACCCCGGGGAAAAACTTAAGTTTAAATATGCAGCAAGATGAGGACCACATAAGTGGGCAAAAATTCTGATAACCCATAACTGTTCTGTACCAATTTAAGTTGAAACCTAATTTCTATATGTTCTGCCTTTTTTACCTTATGAAGTGAAATTAAAGCGCTTTTTTATTGCTGTTAAAGAAAGGCATTTGTTTTGACTTTGTTTCTTTCATGGTATGAAAAATAAAAAAAAAGCAAAACTACACACGCCTCCTGTACTGGCAGTATGTTTAGAAGAACTGCAGTTGTCAGCAGCATCATTTCTCCCATGTGTATCATTACTGGCTTTACCAATCCGCTTTCTGGCAACCTCAGTGTCCAATGCTGGAAAGAAATGTTTTCCTAATATCTTCCTAATATGAACAGCCTGGAAACATTAGAGTTAGATGATTATGGCTTAAATAAAAATCTTACCCTCCACAGATGGAAAATCCTCTTCATTTCCGTATGTGTGCTATCCAAAAAGAGGTAAGGTCTTGCTGGCCAATTGTTGTCTATGGGTGATACAGAAGGAACTTTTGTCTTCATCCCCAGAAAGTACTTTTGCATCTGTAAAAAGGTTAGAAAACTTTAATATTTACTTAAGTAGTATTAAACTCAAACTTTATTTCACTAATGAATCCAGATCAAATATACACTGGCCAGCAATGTATTTCTTTACATTGTGCCCAAGCTTTTAACCCCTTCATGACTGAGGCCTTTTTTTCATTTTTTGCACCCATGTTATATTCCACATTTTAGGCCTGAAAATGACTTAAAACCCCCACACATTATATATTTTCTGAATGCCAAGACCCTATAGAATAAAATGGTGGTAGTTGCAAATTTTTATGTTGCGCAATATTAGCGCAACTCCAAAACACAACAAAATACCAATTTTTTAAATGAAATATAAAAGATGAGGTTACAACGAGTAAAACAATACCCAACATGCCCAGTTTACAAATTGCGTGCGTCCGTGAAACGGCGAAAAACTGCAGTACCCCAAAAAGTCCACAGAAGAAGCTTTAAAAGCCCCCACAGGTCATCAATTTAGAGATACCCTAAAATACTGGCCCTAGAATTATTGCTCTCACTCCGGCGTGCGCGGCGATACCCAACACATGTAGCGCGTTCGTCGTTTTCATACATAGGCGCACCTGACGCGTTTACGCGGCGACGCGCGTGCTGGCGGGGGACTTTAACATTTTTTTAAATTATTATTAGATTTATTTTATTTCATTTTAAAAACTTTTTTTTTTTAACTTTACTTTGACTGCTATCACATGGGGGGGCTTACAAGCCCCCCCATGTGATAGCAGATGGTGGTGACAGGTACTCTTTAAGGTGATGCTGTGTCACTTCTTCGGGACACAGAAGCGATCTGGCGACAGGTAAGTCGCAAGAATCGCTTCTGTTGTAAAGCCGACAGTCGGCTTTACAAGTTTAAACAGACGCTATGTTGGCGACGTACACTGTACGTCGTCAGTCACGAAGGGGTTAAAGTCATCAAGGGGAATTTATCGAAATCTGGAACATTTGTGCACTGCAACCAATCAGCCCCTCTCTTTCATTTTCAAATCTTAACTGAACAAACTGAAGAGAGAAGCTGATTGGTTGCCATGGGCAACTGCTCCAAATTTTGTCTGCTCCAGTTTTGATACATTCCCCCCATCATGTTTCCAAACAGCTAGCTCAAACTCTCAGACCAGCTTTCCTGAACGTCATTGTCCAGTACAAGATCATAAGGGACAGCATCTATCAATCTACTAGCTTCTGATAATGTTCTAATGGAGTTCCAAGTATTCTTGCATCAGCATACACCTCCCCAGAGTAATAACTGGTTGCTCAGATGGGCAGTGGTGGGAGCATTGGTTACCACTGGGGAGATGGACTATTATGTGTGTTGATGGGGGTTTCGGGCTAGATTTATACTGTTCCATGAAAATTGTTAAGTGTGAATAGACTTTCAATGTATCATCTGGTATAGGTGGATTCCCTTTGGACAGTTCTCTGAAGAACATGGGCTATAAAGTGTCCCATCTCAAACACAGCTTTAGGGCCTATTCACATTTGTCTGTTTTCCTGCAGTATAACACATACATTTAGCTGCATGAAAATGTAAAATAGAAATGTCCTATGTGGCCATTTTGTATTCATTCATTGCAGTTAAGCATGTTTTGAAAGGGAAACTAAATGATACCATTTACACCTATAACTTTGCATTATCACGCAACGTGCAATCCACAAGAACAGTGTGAATCTAGCCTAAAACGTCATGGAGGAAAGCACCAAAATTGAGATGTAAGGTGCTGCAAGAAGCACACAACTCACACTGTACAATTTGGCAGGGCGGGTCAAGTAGCTGGGTTTAGAGTACAATAAAAAGCAGTGCTTTGGGCAGAAAGCAAGCTACTCTGAACAATTTGAAAATTTAGGTAAAGAGAAACACTGTGGGGACAAACTCAGTTTCCTCTGATTAACACAGAACTCAGAACACATGCCCTGAGATGTTTAAAGAGGCACAAAACTCCTGGCTACATTTGTTACCCATGGCCCCTCATCGCTCTAAACTCGCTCCCATGGACTGCACTCTCAATACAAATTAGTAAACTAAGCACGAGAATGTAGTCCATCACGGAGTGGTAGCTACTTTACAATACACACAGGGACCATGAGGAACAAATGTAGTCACCCTCCAAAAAGCAGAACAGTGTCGGCACCAATTCAGAGAAGATTTGAGGCTCTACAGTGGACTGATGCACAAATAAGGTGCAGTTTTGTTAATAGTTAAGGTACTTGAATGCATGTTTAAGATTTATCTCTTGAGTTTATTGTCACTTTAACACTTTGTTAGGACAGATAGTGTTATTATCTAGTTTTCAACTGATAATGGGATCTTCTAGCACCGTACAGAATAGGGTTATGTATGGTAAACATTAACTCCACAACACCCTCCTTACATTACATAGCAGGGGAAAAAACAGTTTAGGAAATTTCTGGAAAGAGTGAGTAAAGTGGCATTTTTTTAAAAGATATGTTATGTTAATGGGAACATGTAACAAATGTAAAGTTGATATCCCAAAATGGTCTGAGTTGGACCTAAAGGGCCATTGTAATTTTAGTTTTGGGCAAAAGCCTTATATATAAATCTACCTAAGTGATATTTTGTTTTGCAAACTGGCCATTGGGAAAAAAATTACAATACATAAAAAAGTATGATTAAAAAGGTCTGAGCTACTGCAATAAAGATTACAGTGACAAAAGATCTGCTGGCTGAGGAGGAACATTTTAATGAAAGAATTACAAATACACCACTGCCACCAAATTGTGCTTCAACAGCTGTCAAAACAGTCTATTGACCTTGTGCCCCGTGCTCTAAGAACTCAATCACACATTACAATGTAATAGTTTCTGCCCCCTTTGCAATATTCACATCTCAACTAGTGCAATTTGCAACAGGGGTTTACATTTTATGTTCACAAGCAATTTAAACTCAACTCCAGGATCACTCCAATCCCACGCTGTTTATTTTGTCATTTTACTTCTAGTGCCTTATACCAGTGCTCCCCAACCTTTTTACCGCCGCGGACCGGTCAACGTTTGATCATTTTACCGCGGCCCGCTGAGGGGGGGACATTGATTGTTTATATTTTAGATTGTTTTGATTTAATAATTTAATTGTATTTAAACATGCCTTCAAAATAAAATACAGTTACACCAAAAAATGAATATAAAGTGATTTAACAGAGCAGCAGTGACGCACATGGTCATGTGACAGCCATAGGAGGAGTGACGGTCATGTGACAGCCATAGGAGGAGTGACAGTCATGTGACAGCCATAGGAGGAGTGACAGTCATGTGACAGCCATAGGAAGAGTGACAGTCAAGTGACAGCCATAGGAAGAGTGACAGTCATGTGACAGCCATAGGAAGAGTGACAGTCATGTGACAGCCATAGGAAGAGTGACAGTCATGTGACAGGAGGCAGTTAATTGATTGTCAAAAAAAACACAGCAACTAAGGACAGAGAGATCACTTTATAAGCCCCTCCCCCAGGTTCCAGGTCACGTGTTTAGGTCGCACTCACCCTCATTGTTCCACTCCAAGTGGGTGACCTGCACCTCTCTGTGCCCCACAGCTGAGCTCAGCCCCCTCTGCACAGCGTTTCCGACCAACAGCCAGCTGCCGTGTCAAACTCCCCATTGCCGGGCGGTGTGAGAGCGCGCACACAAGAACTCCAACCGGACTGCAGGGAGGCGGCGTCGCTGGAACCCTGCTATCTGATTGATCTACGCGCTGACAGCGGATCCGTCTCCCTTAAACCAGCCCCGTGGACTCAGGCACAAGGATTTTCCTCACACGCGAGCGCCGCCCACCAGAGCAGCAGTGACGCGACGATCGGTGCGACGCGGCACAGTAAGTATTAAAAAAACACGCAAGCTTTGGGGCTTTGTATCAGGGCATTTTGACAAGTACAAGTACTTGTCAAAATGCCCTGTTAATGTTCCTTAGGCGGCCCGCGGCCCGGTACCATTTGATCCACTGACCGGTACCGGTCCGCGGCCCGGGGGTTGGGGACCACTGCCTTATACAACTGTTTAAAGTACTTGTGACCTCATAGCTTCTCTCAGCAATGTTTGCAAGTCTATGGCACCTGGAGATAATTTATTTTTTGCTGCCAATGTAATTATCTGAAACTACATGTCCCATGAATCTTTGAGACTCATGTAGTTTCAGGGCGGTACTGTAGACAGGTAGGGCTCAGGAGGTAGGCATCACTTGTATGCTGCAAGTACACTACAAGCAGGGCTCAGGATGTAGTCACAAATGGGTGGACCTGTATGCTAATTGTGAACCATTCAATTTCACCCCAGATGTGGTGATGTCACCTCTTCTGTAGTCTCAGAGACTTCTGGGGAGTCTAAACGACTTGGTTCCAGAAAGAAAGTGGCCATGTGCTTACTTTCACACAGCCAAGTAGACCACAGAAGTAAGCCATTAATCTGGAGGAAGTAATATGTACTATATACTGTAATTATGTACGAGCTGGCGGCATGGGAAAACATCAAGTCCATTGGAGACTTTAGGAGATATGTACAAAACCATTAATAATGTTATTTACAAAGTGTGAGTTACACTTTAAAATCTCACATAGAATGCTCAAGAAAGGACTTTCGATACCTAGATTCTGATTACCTATAAATAAATACATTGAGGGGAATTTTATCAAAACTGGAGCAGCTAAAATCTGGAGCAGTTGTGCATGGCAACCAATGAGCTTCTTGCTTTCATTTTCAAATCTTAACTCAACAAAACTGAAGAGAGATGCTGATTGGTCACCATGGGCAACTGCCCAGATTCTGTTTGCCCCAGTTTTGATTAATTCCCTCCCCCCTCTGTCTTTGTCACTGTGACAACATGCTCAAAACTGAACTCCATGCAAACTGTCTTAAGGCCTGTGTACATTGGCTTTTGCTCACTTCAAAACTGTTTCTTTTCTCATAACAGTCAATAAAAATGCAAAAGCTTCTAGCAGCCTGATTGATACAGCTTAGTCAAGTCAAATCCACCTGAAAAGGCACTGTCAAGATGGAATTCAAAAGCGATATCATATGCAAGCTAAATGCAACTAAAAGCACAGCTATTCACATCCTACCAGACAACACAGTTAGGTTCTTAAACCTGTACTGCGGAAGCACATACTGCTTTTTGGATAATGAAGAAGCAGTCAGCCCACAGCTCATAATTTTCTCTCTTCCCGTCATCCTTTTCCCCTTTCACCATATGTGCAATGCACCAAATATGATTGGTCCAGAGTGCTTGTCCCTCAGTCCAGTCCTCCCAGTGCTGTGCAGGGGACTGTGCAAGTATGACATGAACACAAATGTTGGTACTATACTAGCTGCATTTGTAAATGCATTAATTTTGAATACATACATAACTGTAATTTTATATCAGCATGGAGTACATCTTTATTAGTAAATGTAAGGATGAAAATCAAATGACACAATGTCGAACATACTCCACTTACAATTCTCTGTATTGTGAATTCATAAATCTTCTTTCCAGCATTTGCACGGAAAAACTTTCTGTACTCTCTACGTACCTAAACATATAGACATTAAAAATAATTAAGTTAATGACATTTTGAAATTATTTTGACAGCCAAAAGGCCATGTTTAACTGGGCACAGGAAAAAGAACAAAAGGAACAATCAGATTAGCTGCAATTTACAATGTGATTGTGGAGAGTAGCAATGAGTAAGTTGATTCAAAAATCTGTTGAATTGGTGAACTGCAAATGTCCTGATTCACCTGCATATTTGCATACAGATTTATTAAAACCACATATAATTGTACAATTCTCAAATAGCTTTATTTTGCATAGATCAGACAAATCAGCATGAAAATATTGAGGAAATTCTAAGAATTCCCGGATTCGAACATTGCTATTGGAGAGATGATATCTGACACATATAACAGCATAAAATCAATGCCATGGACATCATTAAACAGATTCAATTAAAAATGTAACAATTACAAATGAATTATACCATGCTTAGAATTTAGGTTCACCCATTACCTATTAGATTTAAAATGAAATACTTGTGGATTTGTAGGGTCAATGAACGTGAATGTACTTTGTGGTTGAAGTCTCCTAGTGTAACAAACCTACACGAAAATGCTCAAACACTAGAAACAAAGGAAATGCAGAATCTAGGTCCTCAGCGTCAAATTGGGGACAGATCTTGCCAAATTCATCACCCACAGTCTGGTTTTTTATATAATGTGCTGAAATAATATGTAACCATTTTAAACTAATGGCATACAGGGCTTGAGGCTGGAATTTGTGTACTTACACCAGGCTTAAATGTCATCACCAAATCTAAATGAATTCAGGAGCTAACATTTTCTTATCAACATTAGTTCAGAGTACAATTTGTCTAGCCATTAAAGTTAACCGAAGCATTTTATGAATGATAAAATAAAATGATGTTATAGGGGTAATAACAAGTTTAAATATTTGCCATGTAAAACTGAAATGTCTGCAGACACCAAAATACAGGTTATGTAGAAAGTGAAGTGGCAAGCACACATTTATGAAAATATCTCTGCTAATACAGCTCTAATTGTTAGTATGAGGCAACTTTTGCCTACCTATCTGTCAAGTAGGAGAAACCAGACCATTGTACTGAAAAGCACACAAAAAAAACAGGCAGACATGTACTTGTATATACAAGCATCAAAAGGGACCCGTCTTCAGGCTCCATTCACACTGGAGCGGTTGTCAGGCAGTCTCCGGGTTACGAACAAGATAGGGACTGTAGGTTTGTACTTAAGTTGAATTTATATATACGTTGGAACAGGTACATTTTTTAAGTGCAACTTATTAAGGGTCGTATGTAAGTCGGATGTTTGTAACTCAGGGACTGCCTGTATGTGAATGGAGCCTTACAGTGTTTGCTGACAGATTTCTGCTGCAAAGTACATTCATTTTAAAGGCTCCCGGCAGGTTGACCCCACTCTAATATTTACAGTTGTGCTCAAATGTTTGCATAGCCCTGGAGAATTGGTAATATATGTACCATTTTTGAAGAAAACATGGGTGAGCAGGCAAAACACATTTTTTTAAATTTCTTATGCGATTCATATTTAACTGTAGATCATAACAGAATGGCACAATCATAAAACAAAACATGGCAACAAGCAAAAAAATTAAATGACCCCTGTTCAAAAGTCTGCATACCCTTAGTTCTTAATACTGTGTATTCCCCCCTTTAGCATCAATGACAGCGTGTAGTCTTTTGTAATAGTTGTCTATGAGGCCCCGAATTCTTGCAGGTGGTATAGCTGCCCATTCATCTTGGCAAAATGCCTCTAGGTCATGCAAAGTCTTTGGTCGTCTTGCATGAACCGCACGTTTGTGATCATCCCAAAGTGGCTCGAGTTACTTTAGGGGGTTGATTTACTAACCTCACAAACACGCCACAAACACGCCATGCATAAACACGCCGATTGCGCGCGCGCGTGCGCGTATACGCTTGGCGCGGAAACGTATGCAGGTTATACAGATGCTTGATAAATACTACCAACGCGCGCACATGGCGCGTTAAAAAAGCTCACACCCCCCCATCCCCAAAACACCAGTGAGCCACATCCATGCCTTGTTGGCCCTTCTCCAAACATAGCGCTTATGGTTGTGACCATAAAGGTCTATTTTGGTCTCAACGCTCCAAATTACTGTAAGCCAGGAGCTGTGGGGCGTGTTAAGGTGTTTTTGGGCATATTGTAACTGGGCTTTTTTGTGGCATTGGTCCAGTAAAGGCTTCTTTCTGGCAACTCAACCACACAGTCATTTGTGTTCAAGTATCATTGTATTGTGCTCCTTGAAACAACCAAACCGTATTTTTCCAGAGCAGCCTGTATTTCTCCTGCGGTTACCTGTGGGTTTTTCTTTGTATCTCGAACAATTCTTCTGGCAGTTGTGGCTGCAATCTTTCTTTGTCTCCCTGACCTTGGCTTGGTATCAAGAAATTCCCAAATTTTCCACTTTTTAATGAGTGATTGAACTGTACTGATTGGCATTTTCAAGGCTTTGGATATATTTTTATATCCTTTTCCATCTTTATATAGTTCCAATGCCTTGTTATGCAGGTCTTTTGACAGTTCTTTTCTGCTCCCCATGGCTCAGTATCTAGCCTGCTCAGTGTGTGAGAGCTTACAAACTCATTGACTATTCATACACAGACACTAATTGCAGTTTAAAAAGCCACAAATGTGGGAAATTAACCTTTAATTGGCATTTTATCCTGTGTGTGTCACCTTGTGTGTCTATAACAAGGCCAAACGTTTCAAGGTATGTAAACTTTTGATCAGGGCCATTTTGGTGATTTGTGTTATCATTACGATTCATAAAGGAGTCAGACAACTTTGTGATAATAAATGGCATTATGTGATCGCTATCCTTAAATAAAAGACAGTTTTTTTGGCATGATCAGTCATATTTTCAATATTAATGCCAAAATTTCACGATTTCTGCCAGGGTATGCAAACTTTTGAGCACAAGCAAGGCCTTGTTTATGTTGCCACCACTAATCAATGAGTTGTAGAAAACCTTTATTGCCTTTTATTTAAATCTACAATATATACACATTTCCATAGAACAAATCTTCATGGAGCTTCGAACACTGCAGATAAACTTTTAAAGTAGCTACACACAGGAAAAATAGCATTACATATAATAATCGGATTATAAAAAAAAAAAAAAAAGACGTGGCAAAAACACATTACTGAATCCAGTAACGCTGCCTACTAATTTAAATGGATAAGTACTGGGACAGTGAGAGTTGACAGTAGAGCACATACGTCCCAGTTATTGTTAGACTAAAATGACCAATGTAACTGATAACTGGGCCTTGCACAAAATAATTAAAGGAAAAAATAATTACTATATAAAGATGAGAATTGATCCACCTGAACAAGATTATACCTGGACTGGGATTTATAAGCCATTTCATTGCAATAGTTGCCCTATTCTGTAGGCAGATCACGTTTTGCCCTGTGACCTAAAGGGAATCTGTCACTTTAGTGCAAAGAGGCAGGTTCTCCTAATAGGACACACCCACACCCCCTGACACTTTATATTCCAATGCTTGCCCACCACCCTATTTGCTTGCAGATGTGCTGGGTCTAATGAGCTTCTTCCCCCATTCTCTGTGACATTATTCTGTCCTGGAGAGTGGCCATTCAAGCCAAAGCATTGCATCCAAGAAGAAAGGGAAGAAGGCCACATGCACCCTTAACCAGTAGTACCAGATAGCCCCAAAACCTCTGACAAACTGACAAAGTGGTAGGGGAGTGCCGGAAAAGTATCAGTGGGTGGGGAGTGCCCTATCAAGGGCACCTTTAGGTAAACTGGTAAATGGATTAATCAGCTTCATGGAATAATAATTCCCTATTTATTAGACTGATGGCTGCTGCATCATGAAATTACATCAAAGGTGTCACTGGGGTCCATCTATCACTGTATTCACCCAAAAGTCACACAGCTTTCACCCAAGATTTACAAGAAAGGAAGATTCAATTTTAAGTTGAAGTTGTGTGAATCTTAAGTGAGATCATGGACAAATAGTCCTCATTATGTCAGTGTCATGTAGTTTAACCACTATAAGGTGAAACAGATTGCAGTGCCAAATTTGACAGGCTCTGGCAAAAAAGGTAGAGAGATCTTCTCATCTCTAAACTCTTATTTATAGAGAGACTCTTTAATGTTTTGAAATAGAAACTATGAACAAATATGCAAAATGTGCAAATAAAATATAATTCCATGTTATTTCTGTTCCAAACCTTTATAAACCTTAATATATGAACAATTACAATATTAAATGGGTAACACTTCTTAAGACTATTCTAAAGGACTCAAAGAAAAAAGCAGCAACCAGCTAAAAGACAGAAAGGAAAAAAATCAGCTAAGACCATGGTTAGCAATGAACTGATTTCAATGTGATAGAAACAGTACCTTTAGTCCAAGCCAGAAAGCCCAAATCACTGCAACTGCATGCTTACGCCTAGCCTCCTCCTTCAAGCGTTTTAATTCCCTTCGAGCCTAAAATGTTTAGATATTGAATGGAAACACAGCCGAAGGCAAGAAGCAAAATCACTAGAAGAGAATGTCTCCAAATAAAGTTTTAGACAGATGCTGGAGAAAATTTTCATATAAAACCCTTTTGCATGTTGGTTTAGAACAAACATGCATGAAAAAGCTATTGCACCAACGCTACAAAGTACCAAGAAGTAAAAAGGCATGAAGGCCAAATTAAGTTAAAGAAACAGACTTTGTGAAAATATTTTATGAAATATATTAGCTTAATCTATAAAAAACGTAAATTACATTTATTCTCATTTTTCTGGAAAGTACTTATTAAATGTTATTCCTTGTGCCCTATTTACATTAGCTGCACCTAACTTCATACACATCATACCTCTAATAATCACCAACACAAACTTGTGTTACAAACCTTTGCTTTTCCTGGAAATGCAATCCTGTGGGGTCCTCATTGTTGCTGCCTGTCCACAGTCTGTGCATTTCCACTAAAAAAAATAGTGTACTGTGTCCCTACACTTTGCCCACTCTGGGTAGACCTAGAACTGAACTGTTAGTGGAGTAGGGTGGCAGTTTGCCTTACTTCTTTAGGGGTTGGTTCTAAATGTTTTGGAGTGGAATGGGTTCAACTGTCTTTTAGCCTCCCTGCCCCCAGCCTGTCCATAATCTCTGACCTTGACTGTATGATACTAAAGCTATAAAGTTTATTAGGATAGAAGAAGGCAGCCCAAGACTGTTGGCCTAAAAGGCAGAAAGTATAAATATGGACTTGTTTATTTGACACTATCAAAGAAAAACAATACAATAAGTAGGTTAAAAAAAATCATTTTTGATCAAACAAGTCCAATTTTGCCTCACCAGGCGAGGAAGGGGAAGGCAATGGAATCCTTCCTGACTCCTCAAGGCAGCCAATTAAAATCCCTGTATCCAATTATTCCCATGCTTTTATTAGTAGGTATAACTTTTGAAATAATTTGTTGAAAGAAATCGATTGAACCCTTTTTAAATTCAGTTGTTGATTTTGCCATTACTGCCTGTGGTTGGCTATGCCACAACCTAATCAACTTTACTGTAAAGAATCCATTCATAGGGTGATAAAATCAATATTTTTTTTGCAAACTAAACAAGCCTAGATTAATTATGAGTGAGACCTCACCATTCCTCTTATAAATTTATTGGTGCACCTTTGTATCCTCTCCAAAGTCATTTTAGTATGATACCTGGAAGAGTACTCCATACTGACGATTTGTTAATTTACCATGTTTTATTTTTTTTGGGTGGGTTTGAATGCATGTAGTTTTAATCTCATTGTTACTAGTTTTGCAACGCTCTAATTAAATCCCCATTAATCCTTTCCATTTTTCTTACTACTCTGTGTTGCCAAATTTTTCTATGTCTCCCCTTCCCACTGATGCTGGTTTAAAATCTTAAACATTCTAACCAGCCTTTTTCTCAACACAGCTGCACTTCCCATTAAAATGCAGCTTTTCCTTCCTACTGAGTGCAACCCTTCCAGCACCTAACATTTAACTTTCTAAACTCTTCTGAACACAGCTGATAGTATTTCTGTAAATACAACCTTGAGTTCCTCTTGCTCCTATAGTTATCCACTAATGCTGAAACAGAAATTTTGAGAGCCTTCCATCTTCCACAAATGATGGAAATTAGTCACATACCACCACTGGATTCCACTCATTCAGAACTGATGTAGTAGATGTCTGAAGTCTGAACAAAACAAGCATTTATGAAGCTGCAATAAGGGGGAACTTCATTTGACATTTTTATTTAAAAAAATAAAACTCCAATACCTTATATCTCAGTTCTGTAAAAATATGCATATATTTTCATAAACCTCCTCAGTATTTGCAATATTTGTCCTTGCAGCAAAGCTCTCAGACCTGCTATTGTAAATACCTGTGCTTTTAACCAGGAAAACCATACCCAACCTGATTAAAAAGGACAGGGAGCAATGTGGAAAGCCTAGCCACTCATAACACCAAAACAACCACCATCTTTTATTTTTACCAGCTCTAAACTGAACTCAGATGGTTGTTCTAATTTACATTGCAATTTTTACATTATGACTGCTCTTCACACTGCTTCATTAAGCCAAAGTAAGTATGCATAGATGCAGTAAACTATGCAGGCACATGCTACAAAACTTTCAAATATTTTGTTCTATTTAAAAGATGAGATTTATGACGTGAAAAATACATTTAGAGTTCAAACACACTGGTTGACTGTTTCATGACCCCATCTAATTTCTTTGTACTTAGTACATTGTGCATGTTAATATAATCTGGAACATAACCCAAGACTCATTCACGATGTGTTTTGTGTTCCCACAAACTTTACTATGCATACTAAGTGTACGGAGCATGCAGTCACCAGAAAAACTATGAATGGTTCCAGGTGCACTCACCATGCAGAAGACACCACTACATGAAGCCCACTTACCTTTAGAAATATCTTACCACTCCTGATAACAAAGTGCAAGAAAATGTCTGTTTGTAGTCATCACATATTAAAACCTTTCTTGTACGTTAATATGCACATTAGATTTAACATTTTAAGAAATTATTAATTCTCCAAACTAACCAGATTGATCTAAAACTTCTGATAAAATAAATAACTCCAGCAAAAATAAATACATATTTGTTCAGTTTTGTGCAGAAGAGGATACTGTTAGGTCTGCATTTCTGTCTTGGACCCCAGTAAGGATATAAATCCTCACTTCCTCTACTAGTGACCACTGTCCCTGGCACAGGAAGGGAGATAAATCTCCCCAATTTGGGCACAGCAATAAACAGTCTGGCATTGCTTCTATTCCATACAAGCTCTGCTTAAAATGTTGTATTACTGTCTATGTTCCAGTTGGAAAGGTTCTCCGTGTGTTTTGTCTCAAAGACAAGTTGTCACCAGGACATGAAGTGAAGTAAAAGCTCCCTATCTGGAACACAGAGTGAAAAAAGCTTGACACACGATATAATCCTTCTTCACTTTTTCCAAAACAATAAAAAAAAAATAGTCTCAGATAAAAACAATGCAATGTTTTCTTGCCATTGAATGCACCATTAAGTGCATGCTTCAAAATGATACATGCATTTTGATTTTATTTGTATGGAACTAGAATTATACATTTTGTTAATGATAAGAGATTATATTTGTCTTATTATATTCGTTAAATACAAACTGCAAGAAACATGCAACACTGATGCAGGACACAAAATGTTCTTTTTTTTTAAATTAAAATGTTAAAGCAGCTAGCATGCACTACCCTACATTAAGGATGTTGTTAGTGATTATAAGAGTTAGGTGATGATCGTGAAAGTGGTTTTGGACACATGCGTGGAATACCTTAAGTCCAAGCCAGTAAGCCCTTATAACATCAACAGCCTGTTTATTCCTAGCCTCTTCCTTCAGTCGTCTCAGTTCCCTTCGCGCCTGTGGTGCATTCGAAATTGAAGTTTAAAAAGCGTAAAGTGTTGGGAGGACCCAGCTGAATGTGACCGGTGGAAAACAAGTAGAGAAGTGACAGGTGGGGAAGTAGGACTTGTTACAGCTGGTGTTATGTGATGGCGATCATTTGGCTATATCATAAATAAGTACAATCATTTCTATCACGGTATGGCCTAGATACCATATTCCACAGCTACAATGAAATGTTAAGAAGAGCCTTACTTGTGTTCCATGCCAATATGCTGCAATTGTTGTAGCCGCTTCATTGCAGAGCTTCTGATATTTAAGTTCCCGAAGGATCTTTCTTGCCTTTAAACATAAAAAGCATAGCACTATTCAGAATACTTATGAGTGTGGATATAACTACTTTAATATTATACATCAACACCCATGCAACTCGAAAAGCACATATACAGGATTTCTAAAATATGTGCTTCTTTGTTTGTTCACCTAATCGCTATGCAAGTTATTTTAAGAAATCAATCTTCTTCTTACACATAACATGCCGCCACATTATCTTTTATTCTATCGCACTATACTTTGACAAAGTAAGACTTTACAAGGATGCAAAGTGTTTAAAACTAAACTCCAAGATAAGCAAATATTGTCTGAATCCAAGACATGTGTATTGTTAATTGAATCTTGGTGTGCTTTGTGTATTTCTTCCAGATCTGTGATTAGATTTATATAATTTGTGGCTACTAAGGAATATTTTGAATTAACATTGTTGTGCCTGGACTTCAGTATTAACATCTCCATATCACCTTTGCAGTGCCGTAACATTTATAAATAACACTTCAACAATTTTAACTAAACTTTGCACAAGTCATGGTCATCTCATTTCGGAGGTCTCGTTTCTTTATTCTTGACAAAACCCTGCAGCTACACTATTTAATTGATGCTTTTTGTCATAAATGACCGGGACTTATGACACTCCTTGTTTCACAGATATTGATTACTGGATTTGTGGAATTCACAGTTTAGTGCCAAATAGCATTTTATTTATATCAGTTTTGTCTTTTGGGCCATGTTATTACACCCCAGTGACTCTGGTGCTGTATTGACAACACTCCAGTAGTCCAGAAGATGTTCCTGATAGCCGCTACGCAGTGGTAGGGTCTAGGTAAAGCATGGTATCATAGAGCCCAGAAGTTAGGTGTCACATTAGCATATTCTACATGTTTGGAAGTGCACAGCAGGGAGCAGACCTGGACTAACATGAACAATGCTGTTACACTACACCTTAGATGGCATCCTATATCCAAGACAAAATTATTTGTGAGGTCGAAGTTCAGCTTTAACCCAATAAGGACCCTTTTGCTGACCAGGCCTTTTTTTTCTTCATTTTTTGCACACATGTTATAATCTACATTTTGGGCCTGAAAATTACTTCAAACCCCCAAACATTATATATTTTCTGAAAGCCAACACCCTCTAGAATAAAATGGTGGCAGTTGCAAATTTTGTTAAAAATGCACTTTAGTTACATTTAGTGCCCCAAAACACAATATAATAAAATATGAGGTTACAATGAGTAAATAGATACCCAACATGCTTAAGTTACAAATTGCGTACGTCCATAAAAAGGCGCCAAAATTCCCCAAAAAGTCCAGAGACGGCGCTGTAAAAGCCCCTACAGGTCATCAATTTATAGAATTATTGCTCTCCCTCTATGTGATAACATATTGGTGGAGACAAGTGCTCTTCAAGGTGACACTGGGAATCCAAAAGACCCCTAGTGTCACCTTTCCATTTTAAATAAGCTATTGAGGTGCAAATCGCACTTCAATAGCTTATTGCTCAGCTTCAGGAGCCGAGCAATGACCGCTCAAGGACCGGAAAGTGATGCAATCTGCGTAGCTCCCGGTCCCATAGAGCGGGGAGGAGAGCAATCAACGGATGTTCCCTGCTCTCCTCCCCATCTTCCCGCTGGCACCCGGCATGCTGGTCCCGGGCCCGCAGAGTCGGGGAAATATGGCAACGGTGTAGGGGGAGGGGCGGGCACTGTACCGGCCCAAAGAAGCGATCTGACGACAGCTGACCTGCCAGAATTGCTTCTATTGTAAAGCTGACAGCCGGCTTTACAATTATAAACAGAGTCTGTTTAAACGGGCCCGCTGCCAATGACATACTATGTACGCCACTGGACACAAGGGGATTAAAGCTCTTTGAGATCCTGTGCTTTTATAGTGTTTTGGAGATTCTTCCATGTCCAGTAACTTTTTCATTTGTAGTCTATCCCAACATACATTATGGTTCAAGATAGAGAGAGCTTTAATTTTGTTGCAGATTTGGACAAATATATTTCTATTTTAAGGGTTTTAGATAAGAAAGGGGGCACAAATGTTTCTTTTACATTTTCTCCAGTGCAGTGTTTACATAAATGTTGCCCAAGTTATTTTTCCTTTAAACATAATCGGCAAAGCCTACTGACTACAAGTAAGCCACTGTATAAAATTATTGTAACAGTGAAACCAATTTTACAGAAACACCTGCAATCCTTTACAAACACATTTAACATATTTTCTTCCTTGTTTATCCTGCTTCATAACTGTTCACCTGACTATTTAAATTGTAATATTGGACCTTCATAAATTAGCATGAAGTCAACTTGAGAAAAAGCAGCTGGTAGAAGGTGCCAAAGTTTTAACATTTTGCATATTTTTTACAAATAAGTACCTAATATAACCTAAGTCACCTAAAACAAATTGATATACCAAGGTTCTAATGAATAACAGCTGAATGACTTTGTAAATTATTGACTTGCCTTCCATCCTCGGGTATAGGACTGCATCACAATGGTAGCACTTTTAATCCTCTTGTACTTATTCCGTTGCTGTGTTGATGAAAAGCAGTGATATATCAGTAAACAATTAACAGCGGGAATATCAGGCTTATTGACAATTATGCAGCAAACAATGTACATATATGGCCTCTGTGTTACAAAACACAATAATACTGTGTGAATATTTTGAGAAAATATATTACCATTTGTCATTTAACATTATACAGGCAAAAGTGCCTGTTGTTTGAACATGGAAATCGGAATAGTGTATTTTACTTTCTGTAACCCTGTCATTAAGGCCCAAGCGAGGCCAAATGCATAACGTAAAGTAAGCAATAAGCACCTACTCATGGTCCTGCTAGTCTGCTAGGCCAGGGCTCAAAATTTCCACTCGCCCCCTCGCAATTGGCGAGTGAAAATTGCGTGGGGGCGAGTGGAAATTCAAGGCGGGGGACCGCCGCCGATTCAGCAGCTGTGATCGCCGTGTCAGTTCTCTCTCAATTATCCTTGGCCGACACCTAGGACCTTGGCATGAGGGGAGGTCTGGATAGTTGTGTTATCAATCTCAACCGAATTGTTGGGGGAAGCTTATGAAGAATGCTTATTCCAGAAGTAGATCAGATAAAAAAAAACAAACAAACAACAACATCAACTTACAAGATAACGCCTGACCCATGCTGCCACCACTATCTGACTCTTCTTCATCAAAAGGAACTGTGTGCGACATTTCCACCCTCTATAGATTTTCTGGATAAGTGTTGCCAGATCTTCCAGTCTTTCTTTCCTCAACTCCTCCAACCTGAACAACTGTAATGTGCAAACAGACCTTGGTGTATAGCTAATGACATTCATGTTCAGTGACTTTTGAAATACATTTTCATCTACAGTGAATACATTTTCATCTACAGTGAAGTTCTGAAATAAATTTTTCAAGGTGAATAACAAAGAATAAATATATCACTTGGATTAAGACCAAAGGTTAATAAAATATTTTTGGACCCTCCCTTCAGTAAAACTAGGTTATTAACTTTGTGTCTTTACACTGGAGAAGTGTAAAGTCTCTAGTTTTAGACCAAGAAACATCTGTGCCTGTGGTTGCATTAAGTGTTAGGTATGTTACATATACACATTTATTTGTCTTTACATATAGCATGCAGTGTTACAGTGATTAAAAAAGCCGAAATACCGTTCGTGGGTTGCGGATGAAGATTTTTGACCTTCCAAAAGAAAATTCTTCTTTGGGAATTTGTAAGTCATTGAGTAGTACTTCTACACCGACTCTGTAACCAAAAGAAAACAAATCATTACATTTTGTGAGCAGACAAAAGCCAGCCATACACATGGAAATGTGATCAATCAGAACCAGTTGGATCAGACCCTTATAGTGCCTTCACACAAAAGTGTGCATTCACCATCCAGTGTAAGCAAGGAATCTCTCATCGATGTCCATGGAAAGCCGAGCACTATTTTTATTAATCTTATCAGTAGGGATTAAACACTATCTAAATCCAAAAACAAATTTTCTATCTATTGCAGCTTATCAGTTCTTAGATGAGGTAGTTGTATTAGTTTTCTTTTTCAGGCTCCATTCCATTATTTTCACCTGGTAATCCTCTGAAATCAAAAACATTCTACTTTGCAGAAGAAAGATAACCTTGTTTGTCATTTAGTTCAGCCAACAGTTACAAGTAAACTGCATTTCTGTTAAGATCAACAGGCAATTTCTATACTTTCTGGAAAACTAATGCAGCCACTGCATCTGAGCACACAACTGAGCTGAAATCTCAAGCCATGTTATCATCTTTCCCAGCCATTCTTCTGAATAATACAACCCCTTCTCCCTATGTAATGGAAATGAGGAAAGGGGGGAAGCGTTTGTGGTCCAAATTAGAACGACAGCCTAGACGGGGTGCAAGCAACCCTGCAGAGGTGGAGAACTACCTTAACACGGAAGATCATTACAGTGCAGCACACTTTTTGGAAGATAACTTTGCATGGCCCCAATAAAAAGTAAGGAACGTTTGAAGAGTTCAGGGGTTAGTAGTAATGCAGAGTTCAGGGGTCAGTAGTATTACAGAGTTCTGTAGTATGTAATGCAGAGTTTAGAGGTCAGTAATATGTAACCCAGAGTGCCTGTGTTGGGAGTAACTACCCTGGAGTTTAGAGGTCAGTAGTATGTAATACAGTATTTAGTGCAGGGGTCAGTAGTAAGTAACACAGAGTGCAGGGGCAAGGAGTAAGAGTGCAAAGGTTAAAAGTGGATAAAACAAAGTTCAGAGGTCAGTCATATGTAATGCAGAGTTCAAGGGTCAGTAGTAAGTACCACAGAGGTCAGTAGTAAGTAATTCAGAGTTTAGGAGCAAGTAAAGCAGAGTGCAGAGATCAGGAGTAAGTAACACAGAGAATAGAGAACAGAAGTAAGTAGTGCAGAGTTCAGAGGTAATAAAAGCAAGAAGAGCAGATCAAGGGATTAGGAGTGAATAATACAGAGTTCAGAAGTAAGTAGGTTGTAACACACAGTTAAGGGTCGGTAATAAGTAATGCAGAGTGCAGGGGTCAGCAATAAGCCACACTGTGTTCAGAGGTCAGTAAGTATGCAACACGCAGTGCAGAGGCTAGGAGTATGTAAGCAGAGGTTAGGCATAAGTAGCATAGAGTGCATCTTGTTTTTGCTTTTCCCTGCTGTTTACAAAATAAGACTTAAATGGATTTCAAGAGCTTCCTGATTGTATCTACCACCTTGAACAATTCCCTGCTCTCAGGCAGCTGCCATTATAGCCCACTATATGCTGAGTTTTGGGTCACAGGAGGACATTAATAAATGCACCTTACTAGCCCATTAGCCCTAAGTCCTCATTCTTCACTGCTTAGCTATTTTTTTTATATTTATCAAAATGCCAAAATGTTATTTTCAAACATTTAAACCATTTCTACCAAACGTTTGGTTTCATTTTTTGCAGTGCTGCATAAAAAACATATTTTAATGAATTATTTTTATTTGTAAATATCTCGGTCTTGCTTTGTACCAGAAAAATAAGTGACTAAAAATTTAGTGTTATGATAGATGTGACAAATTGCAGAATAAAAGGAATACTAAATATAGCAGCACAACTTGTTTAAATTAATTAACTGGTCAAACTAGGAAAACTTTTTTTAGAATTTTAATAAGAAATTGCTCCAAATTCTACAACGTGATTTTTCTGCTGACATTTGTCTAAGTAAGGTCATTTCTAATCAACACTGAATGCCTCCTAAATCCAGAATTTTATGTTTATGGATAGCCTAACAATGCAGTCCTTCACATGCAATGCATGACACAATTGTTACACGAATGCTATTATACAATATACTGTATATTGCTTCTTCCATTTTACAGCCTCATTTATGTGTTTATATCTGGGGGCTAAGATGAAATCAGTGGAAAAATATATATTCAAACTGATGAGGTTTTTTGGATGACCCCCTTCCTTTCAAGCAAATGCAAAATGTGAAATTCAGATGAAGAAAATTAACTATTAGTAGATAGGGAATTAAAGGAGAACTTGGGGTTAAGGCTTTTCCCCATAGTTCTCCTTAGGGTAACAGGAGGACACAAACTAGCGTCCTCCCATCACCCTAGGCTCAGTATACCGCGAGCTGTAGCTTGCGGTATACTGAGACGCTGCAGTATACCACGAGCTGTTGCTCGCTGTATACGGAGACGCCGCAGCTGAATTGTGCCGAGATCCGCCCAGCTGCGTGACTGACAGCTCGCTCTGCCTATCTAGAGGCAGAGCCAGCTGTACCCACCCCCTCTCCCGTCCGTTCCGCCAGTCAGCGCTGGCGGATCGGAGGGGGGAATCCAGCCCCTCCTTTGTCACGGCAGAGAGCCGTGACAGGATCGAGAGGTGAGCGAACGCCGGTATGTGTTCGCTCACCTCCCGATCTACTGAGCCGACCTGTGACAGTCTCATGTAGTCCAATGGTAGTCCACATAAGATACCACAGTCAAATCTGGGGGGGGCACTAATCATTTTCATTGCATGTCGCAACCGCAGGGCGCCGAGAGCTGATTTAATTGAGGATGGCGTCTGCGCCCTGCGGTTCCAACATGTAGTCCAACGCTGCCTACAATCCTGAATACCACAACCGTTTATTTTTTTAAAACTTTTTTTGTATTTTTTTTGTAATTTTTTAAAAATTTTTACCTTTTATTAAACTTTATTTTTTTATTTGTTTCACTTTTTTTACATTTTTATTTATTTCACTTTATTTTTCTGACTTTTCTTAATCTTAGTTTATTTTATTTTTTTAAACTTTTCTTTTTTTTTACTTCATTGCTGGGAGCAATAGCCAGCCTGCTATTGGATATTTCAAATTGCAATAGCCAATAACAGGTTGGCTACTGCACCCACCCACTGCCTGCTGTCAATCAGCAGAGGAGGGACGCTCACAGACTGTCGGAGGGCTCTCCTTACAGGCTGTAATCGACAATCTGTCCCCACTGACACAGATCGCTACAGCCTGTAGGGAGAAACCGCTGGCAGTCCCTGACCCAGCAGATAACTGTGTTATAACCGTCCCGGACACAGTTATCTGCTGGGACAGGGATTCCATTTCTCTTGCCTTGCGTTAGCGCCGGGACTGCTGCCACTGTTAGCGGGGGGCACACAGGGGGGCAAGTGATAACCTAGGGGGGGCAATTGCCCCCCTGTAGCGACGCCACTGGGGAGCAGTATTGCAACGGGACCATCAAAAGAAATCACAGACTGCAGCAGAGAACATAGGCATCCAATACACAGGGAAGTGAGTATAATGTGGAAATTCTTTGGGCAACTTTACTGATTCCACAGACAGGGCATGATGGGAAAGCAGAAGGCCTCTTCTTTTGCAGTATGTTTTTCTTTCTACATTCTTGTTTCAATGACAAAGTCTCTTTAAGAAGTCTTTGCTGTACTTTGAATTGGTTTAGTAAACGGATTTTGGGTTCCTTTGAATCCACCTTACCTGGTTATACATTCCGCAGGACAGTAAAGGAGAATAAATGCTGCTACATAGACAGATTCTCCTGCCTACCTAATACTAGTGTGAATAGGCTGACCACTGTGAACCACTGACATATGAGTACACACATCCTGCTCACAGTAGTGACCTGCAGATTGGGACATTAATATCAATTAAACCCAATGGCTAATTATCACCACACTTTTAAAAGGAAAAGGTTATGAACCAGACATAAGTTACATTTTACATCTGACCTTCCGTTTTTCTATTATATGTGTACATATACTATTACATAAGCACACTAATTAAAAAATATACCTTGCTGGTCCTTTCCAGTGTGGCCATGTCTGTTTACACAACATCTTGTATCTCTCAAGACAAGGGTCATATGGTTGCCTGAAGGCATATCCTGCTCTTCTGACTCTGACATTTTCAAGCAGACCAAGGTAACTAACTTGGTGTCGTACAAGAGCATCATTGAAGATATGGGCTGCCTTCTTGTCATTTGGCTTAATACATCTGAAAATTTAACAGATTGTGCATATTACAAATACAGAAATCAAGATTTATGAATATGTATAGGTATATGCATTTTAGCTGTGACATTTACATGTTAAAATATGGCAAGGTAAATCAAAATTTGTTTATAACTTTCTAAAATGAGCACCCTACCGGATATAGTTAGGATTCTTTGTTTGCAAGTTTTTCATTAGAATTGATACTGAAGCTTTGAACTGTGAACCAGCAGTCGGTGGCCTTTTGAGGTTAATCTTGGCTGGGTTTCCCTCTGGGAACATATCCTTGATAAGGCCATGGTTTGCTTTCCACATAGCTTGTGAGAGGTCACGATACAACAAGTCATTGTTCTTATCAACAAAGCCTTCTACCTGATACATAACCTGGAAAACAAAGAGGGCATAACATTCTACAACTTAGATCTTTGAATAGATATACTGTCCATTGTTCTAAAGAGTTTTAAGCTTAAAAAATATCACTGTGTCTTTGGCACCAAAAGGTATTAACCTATAATTACCTTCACATTATGAAACCTGAGTAGTTGAAAGTCAGGATACGAATAGGTTAAAGTATAGAGAGGATGGCACATACACTATAACACTTTTGACATGTGCAGAATAGTGACATCTTTTTGGGCATACATGATGATGCCATCACATGTTAATGTGGTGTCAACACACCCTTAAAAGGAGAACTATGGGGTCAGGGCTTTTCCCCATAGTTCTCCTAAGGGTAACAAGAGGACACAAACTAGCGTCCTCCCGTCACCCTAAGCTAAGAATACCGGCGAGCTGCGACGCCGCAACCGGGACGGATCCCGACATTACTGTCGAGATCCACCCAGCTGCGGGATTGACAGCTGGCTCTGCCTATGTAGAGGCAGAGCCAGCTGTGCCTCCCCCTCCCCGTCCGTTCCGACCAGTCAGCGCTGGAGGATCGGACAGGGGATGGGGGGAATCCCTGCAGGGAGCCGTGAGTGACAGTCACGGCTCTCTGCGGGGATAGATCGAGAAGTGAGCAAGCGACGCTATGTGTTCGCTCACTTCCCGATCTATTGAGCCGACCAGTGACAGTTTCATTGTCACAGGTCGGCTAGAACTATGAGGCTGAGTGTTTTTCACTCGCCTCAAAGTTCTCCTTTAATGACAGTTGTCTAACTGGGTCCCTTAACTTCAGTGATCTAATAGAAAAGCATGCAATATGTAGGGTGATCCTACTATTTGGTCTAACCAGGACATCCATAGATCATATCTGATTAAAATGCTCTCTACTTCATTTAAAGAGTATATTCCAAGAAAAGTTACCTATTCTTTTCTTTAAATTAAGCAACACAACAAATGAAACAAGCCAAAACATCCTTAAAGTGTATGTTCGGGCAAAGTAAAAAACAAACAAACAACAATTCAGTACATCTCTGCAAAATATGCACATGTCCTGTATTTTGTCCCTTTAGAGACCCTGCAAGCAAAGAATAATAAGCTCCTAAGATTATCTCCTAAATCCTGTTGTGGGCCCCAAACACATTTTTTGTGGACTAAGTGGCGTCAGGCCTGCCCATTTTTCTTTTGACCACTACAAAGCACCTCTAGGTATTTGTTTCACTTATCAGAACTAAGGAACAAATGTAACCACATGCTTACAGTAGAATATTTAACAGATAGAAATATGTGAATGATCACATAGATTTGCAACCTTGCATGGTCCCAAATATTTGAGTGGTCAAATACGTTTCAAATGTATGTGATCATTCCATAAAAGCAGCTTTGCACTTGATGACAAGCTTTTGAGAAAGATGACAGCATATCTTATCCTGCATAGGGAGACAATTTTGCTCCTCCATAGATACAGTAAAATGAATGAGCGTGGTCACTCAGGACAGAATGTGTGTTACTGGCAGGCTCGCCAAGTGGAAAATAAACGGTAAAAAACAAATGCAACCACCAAATCTAAGCACTGGTAAACTGCGATATATTACATTTTGTTCATGAGTTTAGAGACAGTTCAATATCTAAATAAAACTGCTGGTGTAAAATGCTCACACTATAAAAGGATGCTCGTGCCTGTTTGTATATATGTGTGTGCATGCTCGTTCATTTGTGTTTGGAGCGCCCTTTGATATTGGATCCTAAAAGCTTGATAACAGGTTTCTTAAATAGGAATACCTTGCCAGCGTAATGCTGAATCCTGAAGCAGCTGTGTGGGAGAGACGTATCATTCAGGAAACGCGAAGACTTGCACATTCGACTCTCAAAATGCTGGTGTGCAGAACAAATTTGATTCAGTTTCTCCAAGAATGTGTCATCAGTAACTGTGCCTGGCCGCAAACATTCTTCATCCAGCATAGCCAGAATTCCATTTTTGTTCTGCAAATAAGTCATACAAACATATACTGTGATCATGTATTTGCAATGTTCAAACTGATTGGTACTGTGCAACCTGTAGGTCACTGAGGTTCTGGAATTTCAGGAATGTGTCTTTCAGTTATGCACCTTCCACAAAGTAAAATGAATATACTGAATTAATGCAAGTTTCTGCAATATATTAAAAAGCACCTTTATTAAAAATTCTAAACGTTAAAATTATAATTAAAAAAAATCATACACAGTAGTATGACAGGCAGATCTTTTTGCATTAAATTAATTATACATGCAAAATGTCAATAGGGAATATTTAATGTTGTACATATGATAATGGAAAGGTTTTATAAGCAATCTTTATAAAATACAATAGAATAATAAATGTTAAATACCTATTTAATCAGAAGCAGACAGTTTTTATTCATGTGTTCATTTGTTTCCAAAGGTTTTGTAGAATTTAAGCAAAAAAAAATAGAGCGAGATCAATAATAAAGTCTGCAGTAACTAAAGATAGCAATCTGTAGATTATCTACGATTAAGCCAATGTAGGGTGAAACGTGTCAGGGTGGGGCAGATTGGTGCAGCACATGTTGCACTTTAAGTCAGTTTTACGCAGTGATGCCATCAGTGGGCGGCTCACTGGGAGTCTGGGATTTTCATACTCACTAGTGTGTGTGTGTGTGTGTATGCTCTGCTGGCGGGCTCCCGACTTCCCCTTTGCATTGTAAGTTGGATGCTGGGATAGCGCAGTGTCATTTTAGTGACAGCAACATGTAGTAAGCAGCACATTTTTTTACAACAGTCAGTGCAATGAAAGCTTTCTGGAAAGAAAAGGCTACAGCTTTCTGTTGTTTTATTTTTACACAGCAGTTTCTTTACTGAGATAGAAAAAAACACTTGCATGGAACTTGAAAGTAAAATATTAAATGCACTGACAGATAACTTACCAAAATGTATTAATTTTTTTACACATTATTGTTAAGTTAATTATATTCTTGATATTCCTCTGATATAATATAATAGACCTCTTGTGATATGTTTATTAGATAGGTCAGCACTTACATTTTCAATTAGATCACAAATAATGGCATTGTTGAAGTATTCAATATGAGTCCACTCAATACCCTAAAATTACAAAGAGTATAAAAATTGTTAGTTACATTTTGGAAAGTGAAAAAAAATGTCAGCATTTTCTTTTACTATGCGGTCACATATATCTGTACAAACTTTTGTTTTATTTGCTGGCTACTGTGTCAGTTAATCACACTGCATGGTGATGTGTTACAATACTGCTTTATTAAACAGTTAATTTCTTATGGAGTTAGAAATGCAGTATCCTTTTCATTAACTACATGACCATATTCGGTGCCCTTGAACTGCTTCCAGGCTTGGTCTCCTTTCCATTCTTTGAACTGTGTCAAATTCCCATGCACTTGAGTGGAAGAAAGCCAGAGTCAAAGGCAGTAAATATTTCTCATAGTTATGTTAGGTATGTCCTTGTTTTAGAGACAGATGCAAGTCTAGCTAGAATATTTAAAATATGTAAATAAGTAATCAACAAATGGAAATAGTGCTTGATAGAGAAGTAACTGTTGGGCTTTTTGTTACCTCATATATTTCAGCCTTTTTTATTGTACGCACACATCTAGGAAGGGTCCTTGTGAAAATAACATGCAGAACTATGGTAAATTACAGGCTTGTTTTGGTCAATGTGGTCAATGTGCAGCATTAGCCCACCATCAGCAACTTACA
>NW_017306541.1:63839-81022 GCF_000935625.1 Nanorana parkeri
GTGCCAACCTTGTGAAGACGTACAGGACAGGTTTGACCTCTGTCATTGCCAACAAAGGATATATAACAAAGTATTGAGATGACCTTTTGATATTGACCAAATACTTATTTTCCACCATAATTTGCAAATAAATTTGTTCCAAATCAGCCAATGTGATTTGTCTGGATTTGTTTTCTCATTTTGTCTCTCATAGTTGAGGTCTACATATGATGCCAATTACAGGCCTCTATCATCTTTTTAAGTGGGAGAACTTGCACAATTGGTGGCTGACTAAATACTTTTTTGCCCCACTGTATATATATATATAACAATAGTAGCACTACAACAAAGCACCATTTCCCTGTAACCTAATAATGCCTCTTTCCACCGTGTCATTATTTAGCTGAATTCTGCAAGTCATAATGGGGTACACAAAGCAGCCTAAATGTAGGTTGAACAAAATTCTTTCACATCCCCAAAGACATCAACAACCCTGCATTGAAATAGGGAAAAAGTAAAATTAGATAGCCTTGCTGTACATTGTAAACTTGAATATGTGTATTTTTGTACATTAGTACATCTTTACAGCCGCCCAAGATGACTTGTACAGAACGGCTTCCCTGCAGTACATTTAGCTCTGCTTGCCTGAAGCAGGGCCAGTTTACACTAGCTCCGGCGCGTTCCAGCCAGCTTCCTGAGTTGAGGGTGGAAGGGAGCGTGGCCCGCAGTGTGACCGCCCACACTAGAACACGTGGCACATCAGTGCCTGCGTTCCGGTCCAGTGTGATCTGAAAAAATAGTACATGCAGCATTTTTTTAGATCGCACAGGACCAGAACGCAAGCATTGTTTTGCGTCGCGTTCTGGTGCGTTCGATCAGGGTGTGGTGGTGTGCTGAAGTCAATGAATGCAGGAAGCTGGCAGAATGCTCAACCTATACGGTGCCAAGCTTAACTGTGTCTTATCCTCAGATTTTAGCACCAGTGATGCGCCAGTGCCACCTGAAACAAATGGTCTATGATGCCCTCTTGCTACTTTAACAGACTGCAAAGGCTCAATAAAAATGCACAGTGTAAATGAAAAAAATGCCACCTTGAAGAGTATCTAACCTTAAAAACTAAAATGTTATATATTGCATCTCACTTTAGATGTGGTGGCTAGTACTTTTGTTAGACTTTATTTTCACCAGATGAGTCTGCCAGTACTACACTTACTGTCCTAGTATGACAACCCTCACTGAAGCTGCTGTATCAGGCCAAAAGAAATAGGACAGGAATGCTTTAAACTCCCCCTGTACTTTTGTCCATAACATAGATGGGGGAGATCCTGTAATCCTTGGAACAATACAACTAGCAAGAGTGCAGCACAAGCAGACAGCACAGGAAGTTATCAGCTCACAAGATTTCTGGTAGTAGTCAGTAGGTATTTTTTGCACATAAAAAAATTTCAAGAGTATATGTAACAGACCTAAAGGGAGCAAATTAGTAAAGTTCACTGTTCAAGCTAACATACACTTTTCTATATACTATTAGAGTTGAACATTTTTATGAATCGCATCTATTTAATTATGTTGGTGTTGTTTATATCTATATATTGCAATAACAAAGGAATAATAATTATTAGTTGATTAGTGATTTAGTGGTTAGCAATCTTGCTTTGAATTCTATCAGGGATACTACCTGTAAGGAGTTTGTATATGCTGTCTGTGTTTGTGGGGTTTCCTTTAGTCTCTCTCCCACAGTCAAACCCCCCCCAACAAAAACAAAAACAACAAAATACTGGCATCCTCCCAAATTGCCCCTAGTGTATACTGTATATGAGTTTGGCAAGGACATTCGAGTATAACATTCCTTTGGATAACAGGAACTGATGAGAATAAATCTGCAAATGCTGTATAATATCTTGGAAATAAAATCGTTTGGTTTTTCTTTTTTGTTTTTTTTAAGCTTTTAGTCTCCCAGACAGAATTTACCTGTTTAAAGTGGACCTGAACTGTAAAAGAGAAGTTTTGCTGTGATCCAAGTGACATCTGGAATGTTAATTGTGCCTAACCTGTACCCTGAAAATATACCTTTAGTTTTGAATTCTTCCTGAAAACCAGAACTTCTTCTTGTGTGCCCAGGCACTCATATGCCTTCAACCCCATAGCCTTATAACTGCAGTGTGCATCAGAGGCACTCCTGTCTCAGACAGCTGGTCTGAGATCTGCAGTGAGATTTGGTGATGTTATTACTCTTATTACTCTTATTACTTACTTGTGATTTTCTGCTGTTTTACAGTGTCCTTTACTTACACATGTAATTGCTTAAAGCTACAGTACTGTGCTAGGTTACCTCTCGCACGTATTCTTCCTGTTCTTCCTTCAAAGTCAGTTCAATAAAGATTTGTTGCAACTTCTCATTGCAGTAGTTGATGATAAACTGTTCAAAACTGTTCTCCTGAAAAATTTAAACAGAAAGTCATTCAAAAGTACACTACTCATTCTTACTGCAACAATTAGACATCAATAAAAGCTATTAAAATTATGCTATTATGATTTGACAAAATGCATAAAATAAAAACCTAAATATGAGATATTTATATATATAAATACATATACTGGGGGAAACAAAACTGGAAATCTCACTTCCTCTAGAGTTACTCTGTCTTAAACTGAGTAACAATTAAATTTTGCATTTGTAAATTCAATTATAATGCATTTTTAAACTTCTAGACAATCCCCATTACATAACCAACACGTGGGATGAATCAATACAGTAGCTATGACTGTAACAAGTCTTGTATTCTCCAGAAAGAAAGAAACGCTTTAGTTTTGTGCCACATTAACTTCCAGTGGAATCAGGATGAGACCCTGGTATTACATCAAATCTGCGCTCATCTCACTCATCTCACTTGCTCAGCACAACTAAAGAATGTTTTCTGCTGACATAAGCTTGCTGCCTCCACTTCACCCTACACACATTCATTTCACCAAGTATGCACACACAGCTAGATCAAACAGAATGCCAGCCAGGAGCCAGGGCCTAATTAAAGAACCCACAGCCCTTATGCACTGTTCTGCAGTGACAGACGTCCTTTATTACCCAAATTCATGTCTCTGCTTTGTGTTGGCTCAGTTTACATAGTAAGGGTCATGAAGCTTCCTCTAGAAAGGCTGCCTTAGGTAGAATCTGAATCACTGTCAAACTCAAGCTTTTTACAGTTGTTACTGGGGAAAGATACAGTAAGTGGTACCCGGACATGTATATAAAAGTTACATTTTCATAATCTACAAGCAATATACTCAATTCTCTGCACCCACACTATTAAAATCAGTTTGTGGAAACCCGTTTGTTTTTCTCACAGTATAAATAGCAGAATGAAAATTCTACAGAAAAAAAAAACCTTTGCAGAATCTCTCAACCATTTCATTGTTACTGTTACCAGAGATGCTTCACAAGACTACCTTTCTTCACTTTAAGCTTTTTACAACTACCTCTTAAACACTTCATCACATGTCTGACTTAAAGGAGAACTATGGGGTCAGGGCTTTTCCCCATAGTTCTCCTTAGGGTAACAGGAGGACACAAACTAGCATCCTCCCGTCACCCTAAGCTCAGTATACCGCGCGCTACAGCTCGCGGTATACATAGACATCGATGTCGAGATCCGCCCAGCTGCGTGAGTGACAGCTGGCTCTGCCTATCTAGAGGCAGAGCCAGCTGTACCCGCCCCCTCCCCCGTCCGTTCCGCCAGTCAGCGCTGACGGATTGGAGTGGGGAGGGGGGAATCCATCCCCTCCCCTGTCACGGCAGAGAGCCGTAACAGGATCGAGAAGTGAGCGAACACCGGCATGTGTTCGCTCACCTCCCAATCTACTGAGCCGACCTGTGACAGTCTCATTGTCACAGGTCGGCTAGAACTGAGGTGAGTGAAAAGCACTCACCTCATAGTACTCCTTTAAAGCTCAAAACTCCAAGCAAGCCAGAAAATACAGAGTGGACATACATTTCTAGAAGTTGATTTACCTGACGAAAGATTTGCATTTTATCCAGTTTTACCTCAGATTTGCTCTGCCAAACTGGTGACCTGAATATTACACTACTGTAATTTTAAAGTATTAGGCTGTCTCCCTGTCATCAGCCTGTGGACCATAAATGAGAAGTATACCGATGAGGCAACCTCTCTATTCTCTTCAACCTTCTTTTTTTTCAGAACATGTGAATGCAGCACACCTGACTGTGAGGTGGACTGTTGTTCATCTCTTCAGCAGTTTGAAGGCTGCCATACAGGGAATTACAGGGATTCACTTTCTAGTAAAATTCAGTTACTTATGTATTCTGGTTGCATTTTAAAATACATTTTAGTATGTACATTTTTTTTTTTCTGCTTGGAATTCAGAATTAATGTTTCTATAAAACGTCCTGTTTGGGTCTAAAGAATCCTTCTGCTTTGTCGCTTTCTTTGATGTTACTTATTAAAAACTTTCACACTTTGTCAAAGATTGGAAGTGGTACATTACCCAACACCCTGGAGGGAATTTATCAAAACTGGAGCAGACAAAATCTGAGCAGCTGTGTATGGTAACCAATCAGCTTCTCTCTACAATTTGTTCAGTTAAGATTTGAAAATGAAAGAGAGAAGATGATTGGTTGCCATGCAAAGCTGCTCCAGATTTTGTCTGTTCCAGTTTTGATAAATTCCCTTCCCTGTGTTCAGCACATCCGTTTTTAATTACACCACCAGGATAAGGATTATTATTTTCCAAAAAGTGACAGTTGTGTTTAGCTAAGTCCAATGAGAAAATAACAGTCACACAGTTGAAGATGAACATTTGTATCCTTGTGCTATGCTTTGTGAATGAAGCGTGTTATCCCTTTAAATCTGAATTACTACTTCACATCTCCTTCTCATTCTATATATGATTTAAAACCACATTTTGAACAAGTATTGGAAATCACCGATACCACAATAAAGATATTTTATAGACACAAAAAAGCATACCTCAAATATTTCAAAGCCATAAATATCCAGAACTCCCATAACCTTCTTTCTGACTTTATTCTGTGCCTACAAAATAAAGTGGTATAAAAGTACACAAGTACATTGAAATTCAACCTTTTAGATACATTTATATTTAGGTACAGAGATCAAAATCTGCTCTTCTGGAAATGTACCCAATCCACTTCATTGGAGATGCACTAAAATAATTGCTGTTGAATAAGTGAACAAAATACCTATAACAGTGTGGAAACTGGGCACATTAAATTGACTCAGTCCAGCTACTATTACTCTCTAATAAATCTCTATTAGATTCAGTGACCGTAGAGTTGGAAGCACAGATACCCATGTGTTATTCTTTCTATACTACACAGTACAGATGTAGGAGGGCACTTATTTTCCATATGGAGAAAAAAAGCTTGCACAACTCTTTGATAAGATATAGGGCACATGGATGGCTTCTTCTCAAACGCTCTCCTCTTTGGTGTCTTCAAAGTGAGTTTTTTAATTTTGCATATATACTATACTATACTATACTATAGTATGTGTACCCAAAATACTTTTAAACTGTAATCTTCTTCATTTTTGAAGCCATATCTATTATTCCCTTGAGTTTTTGTACATCTAACTATGTCAACTGACAAAGAGTCTGTACCTCAAATGACATGTAATTTTGTTGTTGTTCGCTTTGTTTCGCTTTATTAAGTTGCTTTTCTTATCACTTTAAAACACAATAAAAATTTATTTTTAAAAAAAAAACAGGATAAAGGAAATGGGGTGGAAAACCCTTATCATTATTTTTAACCATTAATGTTAAATAGTGCAGATTGAGGGTGTGGGTAATTTGTGTTTCTCATAATGATTGATATCTATAACTTGAATGCACTGTGGTGAATTTTAAGGTGAACTGAACTTTACAAGTTCGCAGGGAGGAGACAACTTACCCTTATGTTACCAGTGGCGTAGAATAAGCCACTGACCATCAGCCCAAAATACCATCAATAAAGCAGAGAGGTGCATTGAGATCTTAACATGTTGCTTGGTGTTCTGAACCACTATACCTTTTTACACTTTAAAACAAAAGCCAACCCGATTTGGGTTGATTCTTACACTTGATGGATAGATTCATCCACCTCTATGTATAATAAGTACCAATGTTCATCCTTAGCCGTTTATTTTTGGAACCATGTCAGGTTGTAAAATGTTTGACATTTGAAACTATAAAAACAGTACAATATGTGCACAACAAACATTTGTTAAATTAGGAACTATGTTTGCATTGCGCAATGCGTTTCCCAAACAAAAAGGTACGTGGGATGGCAAATACAAATATTTAAGCAACAGCTGTACTCAGTCATTTCCTTATTTTGCATATATCACAACTCAAGACTTCATGTACGCATAATATTTCTGGAACCAGCAATAACAGCTGTTATGCTGGTGATACCGGATGCAATTTTAAATTTCAAGTTTTTTATGATGCAACATTAAGGCACAATTTAACCATTTCATCCTCCTACAAAAAAGATTTGTCCAGAACTCTATTATCATAAAGTACTTGTAGCTGAATTAGAAGGAGCAGCACCAAGGCTCACATTTACACATTACAGACTGTGATCCTATGTTGTTTTCCTCTTATGTCTCCCTTTGGACAATTGTGGCTGACTTAAAAATCATAAGGGCATGGGGGAAATGTAGGAGGATGTTGAGGCGGAGTCAGAAGAGTCTTTGCTATTCACAAGATGTGTAACTAACTTTCTGCTCCACTGTCCTATGGTCTGTACAGTTGGAATGTAGTTCTGAATGTAAAGCAGATCCCATAGCACATTCTAGCAGTGATTGTTGCAAATATAATTCAAAAAGGGGTGTAGCTTAAACAAAAGGCATATGGCACAGAGACATGGTTGAGGTGTTTTAAAGCACACAAAGTAGCAATAGCATGTCTGTGGGGAGTTTATAATAGTAGACCTCTTGATGGCAGCCATAGAGGGACATGTAACTCACAGTTTAACATTTATCTCCTTTATTTCTTAAGATTTTTATTTTCATGGAATTCTCCTTTGAAATGAAATATGTATGGCTATGCTCAGCTTTATGTAAATAGCAATGTGTATTAATGTTGCAAAAACTTTGTTTAGTTTTTAATTGTTTTTTAGTCACATATATGGGTATTGCTTGCTACATATTAGTGCAGCCCAGTGATTGTGCTTTCAGTGGACATCTATCATTCTGCTCAAACTGGCTTTAAAGAACTGACTTTCTAAGCAGCTTATCTGGTTTTCTGAATAGTTGTTGTGTAATTGTTAAATAACCTTGTGAAGCACACAGCCAAAAAACTACAAACCCGTATATGAAGTATATTCATGAGAATATGAAAGAGCAAATATGCCTCAGCAATATTACTTATATCATGACTCAAAATGTGTGCTAATTTATACTATAATGTAACTATTAAAAAATGAATGCCTTACCTTAATACTCTCATTTATTCTGTTGACAAGCCATGAAAACAGTCTGCTATACATGTTTTTAGCCAGTGCATCACGGGCGTAGTAGGCCTGAATGGCAAAGAACATAAATCATGAAGGAGTTTACAGTACCATGCCTACCATTCCGTATATCTTTACTTCATTAAGAGAAGCAAACAGACATTTACTGCATTATACAACTATTGTGAGCAGGCACACTAAATTACAGTAATCACCCTCATAGGATAGCTAGATATCTTGCTTGCTTTAAGTGGGCATTAGGCTCAGAGGATGGCCAGAAAAGCAGGCAGAAGTATCTAAAACAAATGTGTTACGTAAGTATAACCATGCATATTATTGTGCCTAAGGCCGGTTCACACCTGGGCGTTTTACAGCGCGTTCCTACGCTCTGTAAAACGCTCAACATGTGAAAACCAATGATTGCCTATGGGCATGGTTCCCACCTGGGCGTAGGAACGCGCTGCAAAACGCCCTACGCCCAAAGAAGTACAGGAACTTCTTTGGGGCATATTTGCCGCGCGTATTTGGGATACAGCCAACAAATGTAAAAGAGGAAGGCATTTTGTTTATAAACAGGTTTGTAAACCTAAACCTTAAAGCTGAACTTCAGGCAGTTTTAAAAAGATTTAGCCTCCCATAAATTAAGGATCTATTGCTCATTTAGTCTGGGAAGCATGTAATAGAGATGATTACTTACCTTATTCATCGATCCCAAATGCTTCCTTCCCAATGGTGTGGACAAGTGCTTTAAAGCCACTTCTCCACTTCTTAGGTTGGGTGGCTACTCCCTCGCCAACATCATCACCTACAATGTAGGACCAGTGGCCACAGCTGATCATGCTTTATACATGACAATGTTGAAGACACATTCTAAGGCTGGAACAGCAGCAAGGAAGGACACCAGCTGCCACCGGATTGAAGAATAAGGTAAAGTGCAAACCCCTAAGCTAAATGAGCATTAAATCATAAATATGCAAAGGGGAAAGACCCTAACAGGCTTTTTTAAACCAGTTTTAAAACACCATACAGTAATGACATACTATAAAAAAATTTTTATTTTGGTGCAGATAGCTTTCATATGACAAACTAAGTAAAAGCAGATCAAAGTTGTGAGGAGGTATGAAAATAACATACAGGGGTTTCAATAGCCAATAGCAGGCTGGTTAATAAAACCCTGCCCAATGAGCAAAGGAGCGGACCTGAGAGAGAAAGTGAAAGCATCACATATGATTACATGCGGTGTGCAGACGTTTACATGCAGCAGCTGTCACCCGATCATTAATTTGAATTGCTGACAGTTGCCGCTTGTGACATATGCAGACATTAACACTGGTACCGTATATAGTAGCGGCCCCACGGGACTAAAAAATTTGTCATAGGAAGGGTTGTAGCTATGTGTACTATGTGTGTACAGGCATGCAGAGGGTAACTCTTGCCAGTTTATAACAGTGCAGAAAGCACAGACAAAAGCAACAGAAATAAATAACTAAAATAGCTAAGCTGCTCCTGAATTAGTTATTTCATATAGTAGTAGTAGATCATTGCATCATGGGAAACTCACATGGTCCGGTTAGTGCACTTGGATTGATTCGTTTATTCGGTCAACAGGAACCACTATGGTTAAACTGAATGCAATGTAACCGCAGCGGTTCCTACTTAATAACAAAACTATTTAGATTGACAGTATGGGAACTGGACTCTAGGGCTCCATCATTATTCTGTGTGTCCAGAACAACAGCTACTCTGTAAGTAGCAGCTCTTTCCCCTCAAAGGTAATAGCTTATGAGATTATTCCTTATGAAGATGAATACACTATAAGAGCAAAATACTAAATATTCCTACACTGCGCACACACCTCTAAAGAATGACCCACTCTATAAGAGACTATGAAAATAATTTTGTAAGGCATGTCAAGAGTTTCAACTTTATACCTAACAAGATGTAAATGTGTTCAACTACTATGTTTATTTTTATATACCATGTTGAACTGGTAACTATTCATATCACCCATTTCCTAAAGGAGAAGACAGCAATTCATCTTTAATAAAAGCTGTGCCTATCATTTGTTGATAATAGCATGGTAAGAGGCCCACATGCCCAAAATTCTCCAACCCTGCAGATGATATCCTATGTTCCTGTTGTTCTAGGCTGGTATCCTTAGGAAATGAATACCTATACAGTTTTTCAAATTTACTGTTGTGAGATTAAATATACAATTAAATGCATAGTTGTGTCTGTGTTTTTTAGGTTAGCCTATCATATAAAGAAATCACCTCCTTGCAAAAATAATGTAACTGAGAAAAAGACACCAAAAAGGAAAATAAAAAGGAGTTTTAATCTTCTTAGAAAAACATGTTTCCCCTATGGCACATTTGTAGATGTGAGTTCTAGTGAAAGAATGCTACAATTAGGTGCAAACAATTACACAATGACCTTGACCACTAAGTTGAATCCGGTTGGATCATCACAAAAAACAAGAATATTTTTTAGTTGCCTCTCACGAACTGCAAATGCATCAATTTATTCACTAACCTGAGAAACATTGAGTGTTGTGGAAACCTTTTCTTGTTTGGCTTCAACCGTGCGGAAACTGAAGGCTCGTTCCAACACACTCTGATCAATACCAATCAACTCACAGATTTCCTTCAACTCTAGACGTGAAAAAATATGAATGAAAAAACATTAGAAATTGCATTCAATATATACATTATTTTCAAGTATTTGTTAATTTCTTCCAGAACAGTAAGAGAAAATATTAGAGCCCATCTCCAAGATAATACCTCCAACACTCCCATGCCCCTTTAACTTATCTAAACCGTGGTCACATGATGCTCAGGTGCCAAGTCTTCCCTCTTCCTTTACTTCTTGCAGGGTCCTTCAGAAGTCCACATCACTGCCTGCGGGACATGAGCACTATCTACTGGATGTCCAATGGAGGAGTCCTCTCAGGATACAGAAGAGAAGTGGCGTCAAAGCATGGGGATGGCAAGGGGTTGGCTTGTGTAGGGCCATCTGCAGTATTGGATTACCTGGAGCGAGGATAGTTAGGCAAGAATAACTTGCTTCACAAAGTAAGCAGACAAAATCCCTGCAGGATGGGTTAGAGGGGGTGGGGGTCATACTTTGCCCTGAGGGTCAGCATGACAGCTAGCCAAAAAGCATTGCCAGAAGGTGAGGTCAGCAATGGCCCCTTTTTTTTAAGGATAAGAAATTTATTGACTAAGGCTGGTGGGTGCTTATATCAGGATAGATTTGAGACAAGGGGTCGAATATGTATATATAAAGGTTTTAATAATGCTATCTGGCACCAAATGTGGAGAACAATTAAAGGGCACCTATACTACACAAAAATGATTTCTTAAACCACAATTACCAATGATTTGCCAAAAATAGTTTGCTAAAATTACAGGTGCTCTACAACAGCACTGTTGTAGCCGTTTAACAAAACTATTGCCTAAGCCTCCTCTGAAAGTGATTAAGCCTCTATGATTAGGCCCATGTTGTGGAACACGTTAGGGAAGGTATGGGGGAGTGTATTTGGAGGTTTGGAGGTGTATACTCATGGGTTTCTGTTGGAGTAACTACAATAAAACTTGATTTTATATGTACACCAGCTAAGTGTGACTGATATTTGAGGATTCGTCTGGGAGGTGAAAACGCACCTTTGGTCTGCACCCAATGTGCTTGGTTGGTGTATGACCGAAGATAGAATGGGAGCGCTGGGATTCTGGTGTTTGGCTCCTCTGAAAGTGGTTACCCTTTTCTGTTTGCTTACCTATGTTCTACCTTTGCAGGTAAGCACTGTCATGTGGATAGGGGTTAAATCTGTTAGGTTTCCCTTGCGGTTTCTGTCCCCCAACAGTAAATCAATAACAGACGTTATAACCTAGTAACACTCTATCCTAGACAAAATGAAATAGATAATGATTTTACAGCGATAAGTCCATGTATATCATCCTACCAAAGGATGAGGAGGGTTTTAACATATTAAAACAGATTGTGCAAAAACATGACAGGATTAGGGGAATGTGTGTTGAAGCCTGAAGGGAGGCACTATTTTCTGGTTTTATTTTGTTGACTTTAGTAATACAAATAATGGAAATATTCCGGTCCTGACTGTGAACATAGAAGGAGATCCCATGGGTCTGTCAGACCCCTTATACTGAGTGGTCCATGTTGCTAGAGTTGTTTTTGTTCGATTTTAGAATGGCTCTGTAACTTTGTCCACCTCAGAATTCTTTATGTTGAAATATGGATAACTAAATCTTTAGCTGAATTTAAGCTGAGCTCCTGCCAAACAGCTAAATACGCATATCAAATATTTATAAGTGAGCTGCTTTTCCACCCCCGAGTATTTGTGTATGTGTCCATCCAGTTCTGAGATTTACACAGCTCTATCATATTAAATAGCCCGCGGATAACACTACCTTCTCTGCTACAGTTCTACTGTAGCTGTAGAAGGAATGCAGTGCTGTTGTTATCTCTCCAACCCCAGTCTGTTGACTGGACAGTAAAAATTGATTACAAAACAACAAGAAAAATACCGGGGTTTCTGAGCGATATGACACCATGGCTTGAAGTTTTGAAAATAGATTTTTATTTAAATATCACATATAATGCAAAAATACATACAAATTTGAATAAAAGAAAGGGAGCAACGGCAGTTGCAACCAGTTAAAAACAAAATTAAGCCAGAGGCATAGACCCATTAAACATTAGCTCAATAAAGGAGCAAAAGTGTGACATAGACTAAGATTGACCAGTAGCATACGGTATAATAGAATAAGAAGGACGTATATATGCCCTATGTTGGATTCTTTCTCAAGAAAACTGATGAAGAAAAATGATTATAATTCATTTACTGTTCCATTATGATTTACTATCTGTCAGGACGACCCATTATGTTTCATGCTTATAGATGTTTTGTTCTGTTAAACAATGTATCCCAGTTGCATGTTTGATGTTTCCTTTAAAACTGAGTTAGAAAAACAAATATGATCAATTTTTATTCATGGGAAATGCTATTTACATTTATATATGCTATGTTCAGCCAAACAAAGTATTCATTAATCAATGATCTTTCATCTGAGGTATAACGGCACAGAAAAAAACAAATTTAGGAATTTAGGAATCCACACAGCTGATGGACGTCCCAACACACACAGGTGTGGGGCGTTCCATCAGCGGTGGGGGCTTTATTAGGGGGGAGGGAACTACTAGAGAGCAGACATTGAAGCTGGAGATGCCTGGCTTCAGATGGATAGGAGTCACTAAGGCTGCCACAATCGATCAGACCCTCACCACAACCCTTAGTATTTCGCTTTATGCAGAGTATAATGAATACACAATGCATTTTGAGTCAACTATGTCCACACACACATATCACACTGTATATATAATAAGAGTTTAGGATAAGTAAAACATAACACATTCATTACGGTCACTGATGACAATTATCATCCTAATGTTCACTATATTAAGATAGACAACAAATCCCGACACCTTTAGTCACCTTTACTAAACTAGGTGAATAAACTCTTATAGCGGCCCGATGTCCTCCTTCTCTCCCCTCCTTTGGATACAAAGAACTGGACGGAGCATTTCCCTTTTGGAGGACTATCTTTCCACCTAGGCTCCATAAGAAAGCTAGACCCCTCAGTAAGTCACTCCATTTGGGTGGTGAGTAAATTTGACATACGGTGGTGAAACTCTCTCCGTTGGGTATATATAAAAACCCAGACACATGTCTTTATATATCCTGTGCACTTTATATACTCGAAAATAAATCTAACAACTTTGTGGATTCACGTTAATTGAATGCATCATTATTATTTTTTTGTTAGGGTAGGTCATAATCCCCTGAAGAAGCCAAGTTGCGAAACGCGTAGGGAATGGACTTATAGATTATATTGATTTATTTTGGTTATGTCTGAACATGTTTAATGGGTCTATGCCTCTGGCTTAATTTTGTTTTTAACTGGTTGCAACTGTCGTTGCTCCCTTTCTTTTATTCAAATTTGTATGTATTTTTGCATTATATGTGATATTTAAATAAAAATCTATTTTCAAAACTTCAAGCCATGGTGTCATATCGCTCAGAAACCCGGGTATTTTTCCTGTTGTTTTGTAATCAATATATTTTAGGGGGAGAGATTACACCTGGGGGGCCATGGGCCTGGCTACCCACAACTGTCTTGTAAATTTGGACAGTAAACATGCAGGACCACACTGATGAGGTCATCTCTCTGCTCATTTTACCCTATCCTCATGTTAGCATATCTTCCTTTTCAGCACACCTTTTTGGCTCCCAGTCTTGTCCCTCCCTCTTATGGAGCTCTGCTGTATCGGGATTACAAGAAGCTAATATCAAGTCCAAATCAAGTACGTACACTGTCTGCATTATAACAAAAAATAACTTTTTCGGATATAAAGATGCATTGGAGTGTAGGTTTTACTTCTGCCTGGAGTTTATCTTTACCCTATGTCATTCTTAAAATGCCAGTCCAATTACTATTCTCTGACTATATTCACCTTGTAATGTGGCTTTTCCCAATCTAGTTGAGGCCTGTTGCCTTTCCACATATTCAGGCCTCAACATTACAGAACATTCTTTCCTGTGGCCAGCCCTATTTCTGTGGTTATGTTGCGATCATCTGGAAAATGAATAGCTGACGACCACATCCTATGTCTTTTCAGCTACCAAATAAAGGCAAATACAGCATGCTTCGAAGACTGAAAAATTAAGCAAGCAGTCAAATAATGATCTTGTTTGAAGAAATATTGCCATTAGTTTTTTTTCTCCAGGAAGTATTGCCTGTAATTTATAACTTGAATCTACAATAATGTCTGCTTGTTTAAAGGTCAAATTTTTATACTTAAATCATTAAATGATCTAAGTATAACAAAGCTCATTCTGTGTTCTCACCATTTTTATCCTTAATCTTGCTTTCATCCATGCCATTGACACGAGATTCTGGCTTAAACTCAATATTCCCCAGTTTTAATACTGCAGCCACAATCTCCAAGACTGACTGTGTTTCATGGTCCATAAAACCTACAATCTGCATAGCATTCTAGAAGAAGAAACAGAAATATAACCTGTATTAATAGTCATTTTAATAAACACAAATGAAAAATTATTACTTTTATCAGCAACAAACTTCTCATCACCAAAATGTATCTACCATGTGATTATAAATTGTCAACGCCCACATTTTCGAATTCACAATAACACAGACATTTTGGCACACATTATTATATACAAAAAGGATTTAACAGTTGAAAATCTTGAACAAAATAAGTCATTTATTTATTAGTGTAAACACTATCACTGAACCTCAACATTACAGCTAAACTTTAAGGCATTTTGAAAAACATGAACAAATACACATGTATAAAAGTAAAAAAAGTGCAATTATTATTTTTTTGCATTCAGACCTGTAAAACATTGCAACCGCAATCAGTGCATTGCAGGTATAATGCCCAAATTCCTGCACTATACATCTACATCCTAAACCTTAGGTCCATTATGGGGCTGGAGGGGGCAAACAATGGACTACAGGCGTGTTGACATCACTGGACTTGCGTTCTATTGAAATCTACAACTCCCTCTGCCGCGGTGGCTGATGGGACTTGTAGTCTTTCATTTACGGATCCCTGTGCAGGCAGAGCCAGGCATAGCTGCGCTAAATTTAAAATACCACACATCGGGGCAGGGAGAAGCAAGTGGGAAAAGGGGTGTTTACGGTGGGGGGGTTTGGGGAATGGGAAGTAAGCCTTTGCCTTTAACCTCATCTAAACCCTAAATTTTACCAAAACTTAGCCTCTAAACCTAATTTTTACAAACACTATAGGGCCTGCAAACACCCCCACAATTTGCATCCAGAGTCTAAAGTGATACAAACGAACACAACTACTGTACACCTCTCAGGAACACTATTTAAGACTTCAATGGAATAAACCAACAAAAGCATCAATCATAAGTGTGAAACAAAAAAAACAAAAAATACTAAGCATACAAACTAATACATCCCAAAAACCTACTTTATTAATTAAAATATACCCTTGATAAAATTATAAAATCCCATGTCTGGCTCTACCCAGTGGTGTATTTTAGTTTTGTGCTGACCTATGCAAGACTAAACTTGGGCATCCCCCTAATCTTAATTTGCCCCAACCCTTCCTGTTTAAGACATTAAAGAAGAAATGCAGGGACAGTAAAATATAGTCTCCCTGCTGTTTAGAGCCAGCATTGGACACTGCAGATGTCACACACCGGCTCTACGATCAAGAGCTGAGTAAGCAGGTAACCTCTGACTGCTTAGCTCTTGGTTCCTTCTCTCTAGAGAGAGCAGTGACTGTCAGTCACTCCCCTCTCTGTGTTTCTCCAGCGCTCACTGTAGGAACAGACATGGGAGGGGGTACGTGCGGCAGCTGGGGACACAGGGTTAAGAACTTTCTCACCACCCAACTTGACAATACAGCTATAGAATGAGCATAATAAACAGGAAACTAGCGACTTCTCAGAAAATGGCAGAAAGGCACCTCCTGAAAGAGAGCTCTTTGCAGAAATAAGGATATCATAACGGGTGATACATATTTCTTAGAGTCTGTCAATACCACAAGTAGAAGTAGTATTCCCATAAAACTTGGCTAGTTGTAGAACTGCTAATTTTGTGAATTTTATTAGGAACCCAATTTTACACAGTCTAACAACTTTTTCTATATTGAACAAAAACAGCATTTGGTCAAAATAAAGGAAGTTAATTGTTGATGTTTTTATGCTTTTAAAAATTCACTTTATTTCCCTAATGGAGACAAGCAGAACCTGGAGAACACATCAAGCCACACTAACCTCACCTCTATATTTTCCAATATATAGTAATTGTGTGCAATGCGTCCAGTGTTTTGCCAAACACGAGCGTTAAATCTGATACCAATGAATGTAAGACTCAACAAACACCATCTGTTCTCTTACCTTGACAGTTTTGAAGTTTGATGCATCATCTATACCATTTACTTTAGCAGAATCCAGGCTGAGATAGCTGTATTTGCTGAAATCACGATCAAGTTTCAGTTTATCTAGGAAATAAAGTGTTTAAAGATAATGGAGATTAATGAAGAGTTACATAGTTACATAGTTACATAGTATTTGAGGTTGAATAAAGACATTAGTCCATCAAGTCCAACCTATTAGGATCTCATTCTAGGAGTACCTGTACCCCCGTATATTATGGTCCCTTAAGAAATCGTCCAAAAGTTTCTTGAACAATTCCACATTATTTGCTGAAATCACCGCCTGTGGCAGTGAGTTCCAGACCCTAACTGATCTTACTGTGAAGAACCCCCTTCGCCCCTTGTGCTGGAATTTTTTTTCCACCAATTTTAGGTGATGGCCTCTAGTTTTTGTAACGGAGTTAATTTTAAACAGTTTATCGCTAATGTTGCTACCACCATTAAACATTTTGTACATGGAAATCATATCCCCCCTTAATCTCCTCACCTCTAATGTGAACATGTTTAAATTTAGTAGCCTCGTCTCGTAGCTCTGGTCCTCCATACCCCTAATTAGTTTGGTTGCCCTTCGCTGGACTTTTTCCAACTCAAGGACATCTTTTCTTAGTACTGGTGACCAGAACTGGACCGCGTACTCCAGATGAGGTCGAACCAATGATCTATAAAGTGGCAAAATTATAGACTTGTCCCTGCAATACATCCCCTTTTTAATACAGGACAA